>NC_057949.1:27579141-27816641 GCF_018555375.3 Anguilla rostrata
CAGGTAACACTGAGACACGCCCTTCCAGACAGGTAACAGTGAGACACGCCCTTCCCAGAGCAGGTAACACTGAGACACGCCCTTCCCAGAGCAGGTACACACTGAGACACGCCCTTCCCAGAGCAGGTAACACTGAGACACGCCCTTCCCAGAGCAGGTAACACTGAGGAGAACGACTGCCCTTCCCAGAGCAGGTAACACTGAGACACAACGCCCTTCCCAGAGCAGGTAACACTGAGACACGCCCTTCCCAGAGCAGGTAAACAGAGACAGCCTTCCGCTGTAACCAGAGCGCCTGGAGGGTAACACTGTGGAACGCCCTTCCCAGAGCAGGTAACACGGAGACAGCTTCCAGACGTACATGAGACCCTAGACAGGTACACGACTTAAGGAGTACCAGCAGGTCCAGAAATGCTTCCAGAGCAGGTAACACTGAGACACGCCCTTCCCAGAGCAGGTAACACAGAGACATGCCCTTCCCAGAGCAGGTAACACAGAGACACGCCCTTCCCAGAGCAGGTAACACTGGGAGACACGCCCTTCCCAGAGCAGGTAACACGGAGACACGCCCTTCCCAGAACAGGTAACACTGAGACACGCCCTTCCCAGAGCAGGTAACACTGAGACACGCCCTTCCCAGAGCAGGTAACACAGAGACACGCCCTTCCCAGAGCAGGTAACACTGGGAGACACGCCCTTCCCAGAGCAGGTAACACTGAGACACGCCCTTCCCAGAGCAGGTAACACTGAGACACGCCCTTCCCAGAGCAGGTAACACAGAGATCAGGCCTTCCCAGAGCAGGTAACACTGAGACACGCCCTTCCCAGAGCAGGTAACACAGAGATCAGGCCTTCCCAGAGCAGGTAACACTGAGAGACACGCCCTTCCCAGAGCAGGTGAATGAAAGAAGGCGTGTCTGCTTGTAACCATGGTGCTGGCTGGTGATGTTGTTGTTGAAGTGTGTGTGTGTGTGCTTCTCTCTCAGGTCCAGGATCTGGTGTTCAACCTGCACATGATTCTGACTGACACGGTGAAGATGAAGGAGTACCAGCAGGATCCAGAAATGCTCATTGACTTAATGTACAGGTGAGAATAACAATTTTCATAATAAGATTTAAGAAATGACTCATGGAAGCACCCAACAATTAACGATATGTTTGGATAGCAAATTTTTTATTATTTTTTTTTACTGCTAAATTTACTCCACTTTCAGATTATAATATAAATTTGTGAAGCTGGTACAAAAAAATAGTTGTGGTCCTCATTCCAGAATTATATTCAGTTTGTTTTGTTTTGGTAAGGATAAAGTAATCCAGTCCAGTCCTTTGAGTTTTTTTTTGTTGACGTGTCGCCCTTGCTCTGGTCGGTCCTGCAGGATCGCTAAGGGTTACCAGACGTCCCCGGACCTGCGTCTGACGTGGCTGCAGAACATGGCGGGGAAGCACTCGGAGAGGGGCAACCACGCCGAGGCCGCCCAGTGCCTGGTGCACAGCGCCGCCCTGGTGGCGGAGTTCCTGAACATGCTGGAGGACTGCCGCTACCTCCCCATCGGATGCGTCTCCTTCCAGGTCAGCACTTACACTGACACACACACTCACACACACACACACACACACTGACACAGATGCAGAGATGCACACGTGTGTGGTGTGTGCGTGAGTGTGAGGATATGTGTGTGTGTAACTGTGTGCTTGTGTGTGTGTGTGTGTGTGTGTGTGTGTAACTGTGAGTTCATGTGCGTGTATGTGTGTGTATGTGTGTAACTGTGTTCTTGCATGTGTGTGTGCGTGTGTGTGTGTGTGTGTGTATGTGTGTGAGGATGTGTGTGTGTAACTGAGCGTTCATGTGTGTGTGTGTGTGTGTGTGAGGATGTGTGTGTGTAACTGTGAGTTCCTGTGCGTGTGTGTGTATGTGTGTGAGGATGTGTGTGTGTGTAACTGTGCGTTCATGTGCGTGTGTGTGTGTATGTGTGTGAGGATGTGTGTGTATAACTGCGCGTTCTTGCCTGTGCTCTGCATTGCAGAACATCTCCTCTAACGTGCTGGAGGAGTCGGCGGTGTCTGATGACATCCTGTCCCCGGAGGAGGAGGGCATCTGCACGGGGAAGTACTTCACCGAGTCCGGCCTGGTGGGGCTGCTGGAGCAGGCGGCTGCCTCCTTCAGCATGGTGAGGGGCATGTACCGCTCTAACACAGGGATATGACCTTATCTACAGTACAGGGATATGACCTTATCTACAGTACAGGGATATGACCTTATCTATAATACAGGGATATGACCTTATCTACAGTACAGGGATATGACCTTATCTATAGCACAGGGATATGACCTTATCTATAGCACAGGGATATGACCTTATCTACAGTACAGGGATATGACCTTATCTATACAGGTATACAGCAGGTTGTGTAGTATGACCTTATCTGGTGATTCAGTACAGGGATATGACCTTATCTATAACAGGTAATCCGCCAGGGTTGTATCTATGCAAGGATAGACCTTATGCTGGGATACAGCAGGACCCCGGAACTGCTGCTCTCATGCACTTCTGCTCTGTCCTCAGGCGGTGATGTACGAGGCCATTAATGAGGTGTACAAGATCCTGCTGCCGATCCACGAGGCCAGCAGGGACTTCAAGAAGCTGGCCATCGTCCACGGCCGGCTGCAGGACGCCTTCAACAAGGTCTGCAACCAGGTGAGGGTCCGACGGCCGCGCCGTGCCGAGCTGCGTCTGGCGCCAGCGCAGTCCTCCAGAGCAGTCTACTAGAGCAGCATGGGAAGGGGGGTATAGATAGAACTCTGAATGACAGAATGGAGCACATTCATATATTATTAGACTCTTTCAACAATTATTTAGCCCAATTAAGTCCCAGTGGGTTACCTGTAATAGGTGCTGAAAATTCACTAAATGCGGACAATTCTTCAGGAGTTTTTAAACAAATATGTAATTCCCTTCTCTTGATAGTGTTAGTGTTTTATACCATATGGGGAAACTTCCTGACTCTTCAGTTTCATTCTGTCTCTCTCTGATGATGTCACTATGTCACTATCTGATGATGTCACTCTTTTGTTTTCTGTCTCCAGAGTTCTGGATGGGAGGTAAGTCTGTCCGATCTCAGAATCTGTTTAACCTTTGAAAAATCTATAATAAAAATAACAAAAGTACCAGTTTCAATGTCAGGTCTGGTGTGCAGCTGTGCTGTGTTGTGCTGCTCTTTGTTGTGTTTGTTTCACATTGATTATATTGTTGTGTTGGATTGTGCCGTCTGGTGTTGTTCCTCTGTTGTGTTGTTGATTTGTGTCAGTGTGTTGTATATGTAGTGTAATGTAACTTTGCAGTGTTGTATTAACATGCTTTTCTCTGTCCTTTTCCCCTGTCCTTGTGGATTCCTGTGAATATGGTGAGTGTAATACTATCATACACAGTGTGTGACGTCTAGATCTGTAGATGAACAGATCTATGTATGTAGATGTATATTCAGCCCAGAAGAAGCTAGTTACATGTTTTGTAAAAATTTTGATCAACTCTGGAATCTTCTGCATTTCAAATCCTCTTCATTTTTCCTCTCCCTCTGCCTGCTTTCCCTGTCCTCATCCCTCCCTCCATCCCTCCCCCCTCCCTCCTTCCTCGCCTGTAGGTTTAGAGGATGTTTGGGACCTACTTCCGAGTTGGTTTCTATGGTAGCCGATTCGGGGACCTGGACGAGCAGGAGTTTGTGTACAAGGAGCCGTCCATCACAAAGCTGGCAGAGATCTCCCATCGGCTGGAGGTACACAGCATGACGAGGATGACGTTGTCTCCACACAGGGACTCGAAATATAACGTTACCGTTGTCGTCGTTATTATGACTGTATGATTATGTAGTATAGATAGACTTGTCTTCGTCTGCACTGTAGTTGTATGAATTACAACTAATTATCTGTACTGTGTAAAAATACTTAAAGTGCAGAGAAACTCTGGTGACCATTCTGAAGTCTGAAGATGTTCAGGGGGTTATAGTGACTGGTGTTCTGGGTGTGATAGTGACTGGTGTTCTGGGTGTGATAGTGACTGGTGTTCTGGGTGTGATAGTGACTGGTGTTCTGGGTGTGATAGTGACTGGTGTTCTGGGTGTGATAGTGACTGGTGTTCTGGGTGTGATAGTGACTGGTGTTCTGGGCCTGATAGTGACTGATGTTCTGGGCTTGCTGGTGACTAATGCTTGCTGTCCTTGTCCTGTGTTTGTTTGTGTTGTGCAGGAGTTTTATATGGAGCGGTTTGGAGATGATTCTGTGGAGATCATTAAGGACTCAAACCCGGTGGACAAAACCAAAATGGATCCTAATAAGGTCAGCGCCCAGGATGGGGGCTTGGGGGCGCCTAGGGTCCTGTTCTCAGGAGCTAGGGGTCCTACTCTACTTAATTTTGATATTCATTGCATGCCATGTTTTCTGATGAAGCATTTATTAAACCTCTTTCTCTCTCTCTCTCTCTCTCTCTCTCTCTCTCTCTCTCTCTCCCCCCCCCTCCCCACAGGCGTATCTCCAGATCACCTACGTGGAGCCGTTCTTTGACACCTATGAGCTGAAGGAGCGCATCACCTACTTCGACAAGAACTACAACCTGCGCACCTTCATGTACTGCACCCCCTTCACCCTGGACGGCCGCGCCCACGGGGACCTGCACCAGCAGTACAAGCGCAAAAGCATCCTCACCACCTCCCACGCCTTCCCCTACATCAAGACCCGCATCAACGTCATCCACAAAGAGGAGGTGCGTCTGTGTGTGTGTGTGTGTGTGTTTGTGAGTGTGTGAGAGAGTGTGTGTGTGTATGTGCATGAGTGTGTGTGTGTTTGTGTGCGAGTGTGTGTGAGGGTGTACGTGCTAGTGTGCGCGTGTATGTGTGTGTATGCATGTGTGTGCGGGGTGTGTATGAGCCTGTGTGTGTGTGTGTGTGTGTGTGTGTGTGTGTGTGTGCGCGTGTGTGTGTGTGTGTGTATGCATGTGTGTGTGAGAGTGTGTGTGTGCGCATGTGTGTGTGTGTGTGTGTACACGTGTGTATGAGTCATGTCCCATGGCCCTGTCTGCAGGTGATCCTGGTGCCCATAGAGGTGGCGATTGAGGACATGCAGAAGAAGACTCAGGAGCTGGCCTTCGCCACCCACCAGGACCCCTCTGACGCCAAGATGCTGCAGATGGTCCTGCAGGGCTGTGTGGGAACCACAGTCAATCAGGTACTGAACACAGTCAATCAGGTACTGAACACAGTCAATCAGGTACTGAACACGGTCAATCAGGTACTGAACACAGACAATCAGGTACTGAACACGGTCAATCAGGTACTGAACACAGTCAATCAGGTACTGAACACAGTCAATCAGGGTACTGAACACAGTCAATCAGGTACTGACACGGTCACGGTCAATCAGGTACTGAACACAGTCAATCAGGTACTGAACACAGTCAATCAGGGTACTGAACACTGTCAATCAGGTACTGAACACAGTCAATCAGGTACTGAACACAGTCAATCAGGCACTGAACACAGTCAATCAGGTACTGAACAGAGACAATCAGGTACTGAACACAGTCAATCAGGTACTGAACACAGTCAATCAGGTACTGAACAGAGACAATCAGGTACTGAACACGGTCAATCAGGTACTGAACACAGTCAATCAGGTACTGAACACAGTCAATCAGGTACTGAACACGGTCAATCAGGTACTGAACAGAGACAATCAGGTACTGAACACAGTTAATCAGGTACTGAACACGGTCAATCAGGTATTGAACAGAGACAATCAGGTACTGAACACAGTTAATCAGGTACTGAACACGGTCAATCAGGTACTGAACACTGTCAATCAGGTACTGACCACTGTCAATCAGGTACTGAACACAGTCTCCCTGAGGTCACTGCAGGGCTGTACACCCGAGCGTGTGTGCACTCAACGCGTGTGTGTCTGTACATGCGTGTTTACGTGTAACGTGTGGTAAATGAAGAGGAGATTGAAATATGTTTCAGATGACTGTGGTGATCGGGCATTGGTATTGGTTTTCTTTTTGTTTTTTTGTTTTTTTGGGTGGGGGTGGATTTTGGGTTTGCAAATAGGAGATTGCGGTGGGGGTTTTAGGTAATTGCGGAAGGTTTTCGTGTTTTAATGATCTTTTGCTCTCTCTCTCTCACACACACACACACACGCACACACACACACACACACACTGTCTCTCTGTACAGGGTCCTCTCGAGGTGGCCCAGGTCTTTCTGGCGGACATTCCGGACGACCCGAAGCTCTTCCGCCACCACAACAAACTCCGCCTCTCCTTCAAGGACTTCAGCAAACGGTGAGAAGACTTTCAACTCAACCCGAACTAAACAACTACACCAGATGTCTCACACTCTGACCTCCACATGCATTACATTACATTATAGGCACTTCTCCAGAGCGACTTACACAGCTTTTACATGGTATTTTTTTACACTGCATCTGTTTATACAGCTGGATATATACTGAAGCAATGCAGGTTAAGTACCTTGCTCAAGGGCGCAACGGCAGTGTCCAACCTGGAAATCGAACCTGTTACCTTTAGGGTACAAGACCAGTTCCTTACCCATTCTACTATACTGCCCTCTTAACCCTAACCCTAACCCTAACCCTAACCCCCCCCCCCCCAGGTGTGAAGATGCACTCCGAAAGAACAGGAGTCTTATTGGTCCAGATCAGAAGGAGTATCATCGAGAGCTGGAGAGGAACTATGCCAAACTGAGGGAGTCTCTGTTTCCACTGCTCAACCGCAAGATCCCTCAGCTCTACAAGCCCCTGACCCTCCAGCCCCCGCCCTCGCAACGGTACTACTGCACGCACACGCACACACATGCCCGCACAGACACGCATACACACACACCCTCGCAACGGTACTACTGCACGCGCACACACACGCCCGCATACACACACACACACACACCCTCGCAACGGTACTACTGCACACACACACACACGCCCGCATACACACACGCACACACCCTCGCAACGGTACTACTGCACGCGCACACACGCCCGCACACACGCATGCACACACCCTCGCAACGGTACTACTGCACGCACACACACACATACATACACACACACGCACACACACGCCCGCACACACACGCCCGCACGCACACACACACACCCTCGCAACGGTACTACTGCACGCACTCACACACCCGCACACACAAACACGCACACACACACACGACATGGCCAACACCGACACATCCTCGCAACGTACTACTGCACCGCACACGCCGCACACACACGCGCACCACCCCGCACGGTACTATGCACGCGCACACACGCCTCACACCACACGCCGCACACACGCTCAGCACATCACACACGCACACACACACGCCCGCAACACCAACTCAACACACACACCCTCACACACACGCATGCACACACCTCCACAACGTACTACTTCACGCACACACGCCCTCACACAACACCCAACACCTGAACATACTACTGCATGCACACACGCCCACACACACACGCCGCACACACGCCGCACACACCACCGCCCGCACAACATGCCGCATACAACACGAACACACTTCGCAACGGTACTACATGCACGCAACACAGCCCTCACCACACGCACACACCCTCGCAACGGTACTACTGCACGCACACACACATGCCCTCACACACACGCACACACCCTCGCAACGGTACTACTGCACGCACACACACGCCCGCATACACACACGCACACACCCTCGCAACGGTACTACTGCACGCACACACACGCCCGCTACACACACACACGCACGCACACGCACACACCTCATACACACACACATGCACACACCCTCGCAACGGTACTACTGCACGTGCACACGCCCGCACACACGCACACACCCTCGCAACGGTACTACTGCACGCGCACACACGCCCGCACACACACACGCACACACCCTCGCAACGGTACTACTGCACGTGCACACGCCCGCACACACACGCATGCACACACACGCATGCACACACCCTCGCAACGGTACTACTGCACGCGCACACACACACGCCCGCACACACGCATACACACACCCTCGCAACGGTACTACTGCACGCGCGCACACACATACACACACACACGCACATGCACACACACACGCAACGGTACTACTGCACGCACACACGCCCGCACACACACGCATGCACACACCCTCGCAACGGTACTACTGCACGCACACACACACACATACACACTCTCGCATACACACACACGCACATGCACACACACACGCCCTCATACACACACACACACATGCATACATGCACGCACACACTCATGCATACACACACTCTCACACACACACACGCACATGTGCTCATAAACACATTCCCTTGTGCTGACACTCTTATGCACCCACCCACCAGTATGAGCCTAGACTCTTTAATACATACAAGCGCTCACACTCATAGGTGCACACACACATGCTCAGATGTTCACACAGACAAATACAGTTGTAGGAATCAGCTCTAAAAAATCACACACAAAAGCCCCTTATCATCAATATTTATCTTAAAATTATCACAGACATATTTCATCCGCATCTAATACTGATGCTATGAAACCCTTTTAATCTTCTTATTTCCACAGAAACTCCTTCAGCCGATCCAGTCTTCGCAAAGTGGACTGCTGAAGACACTGAACCACTTTGAGAACTTTATAACCATTCCACCAAAACCATTCCCCTCCTTTTTATCCACCCGTGTTCTCCTTTTCTCCTCCTCTCTCTACCTCCTACCCAGTCTCTGTCTTCATCTTTTTCTCTGTATTTCTCCCTCATTCATTTTCTCTTTCCTCATCTCTGTTTCTGACAGTGCTCCAAATGTAATCTTTTTTTAGCTTTTCTCTTTTGTCCGAGTAAACACACTCCCCGAAACCTCAGGCTTATTGGCCATCGCATAAAATTTTGCAGATCTCTTTTTTTTTTCTCCGTCAGTCTTGAGAAATTAAAGCTGTGCCTTCTGGGGCAGTCTGCACTGAGGGAAGAGGTCAGTTACGCAATTTGAATACAGTCCCAGTCGCTGTCCCTGCACCTGACACACTCAACACCATCACTGAACCCCACAGACTCAACACTATCGCTTAACACCACACAATCAGCCCTGTAGGGGAGAGGTATGGACATTTATTAGACGCTCGGCAGGCCCAGTCCACTTTCAGAGTCCTGTTCATGTAATTCTGCAAACAACAAATGCCAAACGTAAACGTCTCTTCATTTCTTTCTAATATGAATTAGTATGAGGACTGCTCTGTGTATGTGGGTTGATTACTCTGTATGCAGTTAACCAGGCCTGAGTTCTGACTGCTCTGTGCTTGATTATCAGGACTGGTTCCTCTGTGTTTATGAGTAATGACTGCTCTGTGTGTGTGTGCGATTACCAGGGCTGGTTGCTCTGTCCTGTCTGAAGCTTTTAGCTGCTCTGACTATTGAACCATGTATAGCAGCAGTGTCCAGTAGCTTGTCTGTGTGAGCCAGTTTTAAATGCTGTTAAAGTTTAAAAAAAGAAAAAAGAAAAAGAAAAATGCTGAGTTGTAGCCTTGCAGCACATGTTTGCAATTATGTGTGTGCGTGGGGGGGTAAGGATGTGTTTGCATATATATGTATGATTGCGTGTGTGTGTGGGGGGGGGTTTGCGTGCGTGTGTGTGTGTGCGCATGTGCGTGTGTGTGCGTGTGTGCGTGTGTGCGCGCATGTGCGTGTGTGTGTGCGCGCATGTGTGTGAGCGTGCGTGTGTTCGCTTGAATGTGTAAATGTGAAGTGAGCATTTATTCTATATTTCTGCACTCCTGTCTTATGAAAAGAGTAACAGAACTACTGCTGTCTAACTACTGTACTGTAACACTGTACCCTAACCACCTGTGTAACGTCTCTTAACCACTGTGTTTCAGACAAAAATATTTATGATGTATTTTTTACTGCTTTGTATTAAAGGTATTTTTCAGTCCCAGATGGGATTCTGACTGTAAGAGTTGCTGACTTAATGTCTGAATATATTGGGTAAGCACTTAATGTTTTTGTGGAAACCTACATTGTATGTATAGCATTTAAAAACGCCCAAGGGGATTATTATTTTCCTTTGGACAACCATACATGAGCATAAGTCCCATTTTGTCTGAAAACTTTTCAAGCTGATTTATGATATTCCATTTTAATGTAAATTAGCACTGCCATGTTTAGTAATAATTACAATTTTCTCACCTAAAGTACAATGTAAGTTCACAAAACAAAACAGTAATGTACAGAGCTTGAGATGCCATTGCACCAAAACTGGGTGTAAATGGTAAATGGTAAATGGACTGCATTTATATAGCGCTTTTATCCAAAGCGCTTTACAATTGATGGGTGTCAGTTGGTTACATGGCATAGCCAAAATATTAGATATATTCCTGCTAAACCCAATACGTGTCACATTTGTATTTACAAGAACAGATAATTTCAACAAATTTAGGAGCACGGGTTGTGGAATTTTCTGCATATCCTCCAGTCTGCATATCAGTATATTATTGGTCTGGAGCACTGTCATTTTATGCTCTACAAAGTATTGGCAAGTCTAGAAAAGGTTAAAATAATGCTTTGGAACGGCTTATGATACTTAACTTCGCTTTTCGGAACCAAAACTGCCTCACAAACTTGAGCGGAAATTTGGACGTGCAACCGGACTCCTCTCTAATTATGATCCTGGGTCACCCAATGTTTACTCCACAAATCTTTTTAGGTCCTGTAATGATGATTCAGTGGTCAAACGCTCGAGTCCTTCGAGGGACTGTCCGGTCTCGCTTTTTTTCCGTCTCGTCTTGTCTGCCGCAGACGCACCGTTGAATCATGGGTACCACCACCTACGGTTGTTTCCGGGTGATGGTTCTAGTGTAGGATGTGTTCCTGGTGGAAATGCGCAGAGAATATTGGAATGACGACACACAACTTATATTTGAGATGAGAGAATAACTTATTTTTTAACTGAATAATCAGGCAAAGGAATAAGGGTTGGACCTTAGGAAAAAGTAGCACCCTAATCAGCTGGTTGTCAATGAAGACTAAGTTTGCGGCCTACTTTATCTTTTTCCATTTGAATGGTAATTCTTGAAATTATCGATAACAAAAAAGAAAAAAACTGAATTACATACCATAGAAAAAAGCTGTTTAATATCAGTAGGCTTTACGATTCTTTAAGAGGTGCTCTTGACTGAGAATGAACAACCTTATAAAGTTTGCAGACTTATGTGGAAATGAGTAAAAAGTCAACTTTACACTCGCGCTCGATAAATCACTGAATTATAAATGGATTTTATATTATATTTTATGTGCGTGATTGATAAGGGAAACAGAAACTGGTTCAAAGTCGTTCGCATCACCGTGGGAGATTTTCTGGTCTATTGATTAATGGCTAGCTAAAATGGACTGAGTTAACTATTCTCATCAACATAGCTAATTATTTTAGGATGCACTGCTGTGTTTTTTTGTTGGAGTCGTGTCATCAGCGCATTTCCGACTCCTTAGTAGTAACCCCTGCAGGTCGGGAGCTGAGCCGTTTGCTTCCACTGAGGGGGCTACGAGGCCTCGCCGCGTGGCCGTTTGAAGAGAGCAGCTGACCGCCGCTGGGATCTTAATGATATCCAGATGTTTGAGTCTGGAGCGCGCGGCCATTTTCTACAGACTTCACGTGCGCGTAAAGCTGTTATTCGGATGGTTGCCGTATCGTTTAAAAAATCTAATAAAAAGGAGCTGCCTCTCCGGCCCGTTCTCTTCAAATGCTTCTTTAATTGCTGTGTTTCAATAGTTTTTCTATATTGAAACGTGTTGCCTAGTAGGTCTAAATCACAACTTCACATGATATCTGGTCATTTGTGTGGACCGATTCTCTTCCTCTAAACTGCATAAAAGGTTAAGGGCTCCGTTGCAAAGTTAGCTAGTTGTTGCAGCACATACGAGGTAGACACCGTGTTGCATTAATTCAGAAAATATGTTACAACTTACTTGGTTTAATAAAAATGATGGTCACGAGATGGATTGGGCGTTTTTACTCTTGCGAGTGAAGACGTAAACCGAATTTAGTCACTTAACATCCTCTTTTATAAGCGTATAACGTCAACTTTCAGTCGTGCCAAGGTACTGCCCGGCTATAATTGAAAAAATATTAATGCAAATTAAATGCTTCTTGGGAAATAATAAATAAAACAGAATTGTTTTAGTTACAGAAATCTCGATTCTCAGCAGCAACAAAAAAAGCAGAAACTGATTATTGGATTGGCTACGCGATGATGTATTTGGTAAAGGCATTTGTTGACACGGCTTGAGCGCTTTACGAGGTTTTTTTTTTTTTTTTTTTAAGTCGGGACTTTGCTGTTGCCTCTTTAAGACCAAAGGGAGGGGGCCTCGCGCATTGGTCTGCTGCGGTGTTTTTATCTCGCTGTCAGTGCGCGAGCTGCTGGGCTTCGAATGTTTGGAGGGACCGCAAAGCCAGAGGTGAGAAAGCTTTGTTTTGGTTTGAAGTTTTAATTTGTGGGATGTTGCAAGCATGGATCAAAACGGTTGAATTGTGCGCCTACATGCAACATTTTTTACCCGCAAATTTTAAAGTATTCCTTAGCCTTGCCTTAATAATGGTGGCTGCGTGTCTGGTTGATACGACTGCTCCCTTGTCTCGGTGTTATTGTAAATGCTCGCTGAGTTCTAAAGTAAATGCTTGATGACGTGGAAATGGAATAATTAATATGTTAAACGCTTTTTTATCCGGTGACGTGTTCAATGAAGGTTTTTTTTCACAATGAGATCTTCCAAAGGCTTCTTTTAGCGGAGTGTATTAGACGAGAGCATCCTTGAAGTACTCCTCAGCCCGTGAGACGCGGCGGACACAATGGGCGCAGTTATGGGGCGCGTGAGGCGCTTTATATAAAGGAGAAACGGTGCTCGTCCTTTCATGTCAAGGGCGCGTCAAAGTTGGACTTCTTTTCCCTTCTTATTTACAATTTCTCTGTAATGTGATTAATAGCAGTCTGATGCATGGTCATGAAGAAAAGTTTATTTCAATTATTTAATAGGAATCGTCCCCCTTGCAAGTAACACATAATTAATTTGATAATATAAAATACTGAGGCTGAGAAACATTATTTGCTTGGAAATTATGTCTAACCAGTTCATAGGTAAACTGAGAACTGAGATGCTTTTCCTTGAACACGTTTATTTGTATTTAGAAAGCCGATTTCTATGACTTTGGGGAAGGGGTGGTTCCGTTCTCGTTCTCAAGTTTTTGTGACTTTCAGGCTCTTGGAAAAAAACAGCAGTCATGAATTGCTGCTCATGGTTCAACTTTGCATGGCGCTTTGTCATGTCTTTACCTATACTGAGACGCATATTTGTGTTGTGTGCTAAAAATAACACCACAAATATTAAAATGAGAGCTGAAACGCTTTAATAAATGGTCTTCAAAGTCTCGCCTGCTCTGCTGCGCTATTTGGAGAGGGGGTATATGAGGAAAGCGCTTCGTTAATGGCTGCCGCTCTGGTCTTACGTCTTTTAGTTTGACATCATGGATTCTGTCTTAAAAAAAAAAAAAAGTTTTGTAGTTTCCCTAGGACGGTACTTGCCTTTTTCCTTCACGCGACGGTACAATATCCTGCCCTGTTTCAGATAAAGTGAGTTCTCAGAAAGGTGATTAGGCTTTATTGCTCAGATGTATTGAAATAGTCATAATCAATCTGTGTTGTGGGCTTGCCATTCTCTTGAAAGTTTTAAAATGTATTTGCAATTAATGTACTCTTAAGACAGTTGTAATTGCTTTTCATTGTTAGACAGGCTACCATTATTCATACCGTTAGACGGTTTGGACTTCACATAATATTCAAATGTACACACATTTGCATCTCCTTGATCGTTTATCCGACCTCAGGTCGGATAAAAAATCTAGTAACTAGAAGAAAGGCGTGCAAAAACAAATCACATCACGCACTGGGATACCCAGCAGGAGTTGCTAGGAGGAGCCCCTTGCTTCTCGCGCGGCGATGCGTGCCAAGAGCAGCGGGAATGGAATTTCTGTCACGCGGGCTAGCATTCCCGATTATAGTGTTTGAAGCGAGGGCAGAAACAGTCTAGTTCCGAATAAAGAAAGGCAAAGTTATTAACCTTTCTTGTAAGGTGGGCAGCATGCTGGGCGTTCAAATCTCATTGTTTTTCCGCTGAACGAATCTGAAATCTGATTATTTAGACGGGTCTGTTTGTAATTGGAGAATTAGCAAACATTTCCTTGCAGACCATTTTCATTTTTCATTAGATTGAACGTAAGTGTCGTTGTAGATTTGTAGATCCCTTGTAGAAGAATGAGAATTAGTGTAATTTGCGTGTGGCGTTGGGAGCGCCTGTCTGTGTGGATGACGTCACATTCGCCATGAGAGCAGAGCGAAGGATGTTAAAAACAGTGGGGGGTACCGGATTATGTCATGGATTAAGCTCTGTGATAGCGCAGGTAATTGTCTCTTCTAACCGTTTTCTTCTCGCCGGCAAAGAACATCATACTGGGCGCCTCGCCTGTCACGCCCACACGTGACCTAAGCGGGAGATGAGCGCTCGGGGAGCGTCTCTGTCAGTTCTTGCTTTACTGTTGTGCCAGTGCTGCACGCAAGCATAACCGAACCGTTATTTCCCGCTACGACGATTGAGCCCATTGTCGGTACATAAAGCAGGCGACAGGGTGCCGCCTTCCTTTCTTTGTTTGGACCGTTTCCCTCCAGGGCACCGCGGTATCCACGGCTCCAGGGAGAACCCAGTTGTAGAATCAATAAACACCATCTGGTTGTAGCTGCACTGTGCAGCCTAAGATGCTAAATTATCTGATAGATATATTGTAGGCCTATATGTGCCTGTATGTGTATAATTACCTTTTTATGCTCCACACTGCTGCTCTGACCACTGCTCGTTTCTGCTGCTCTGATCACTGCTCCACACTGCTGCTCTGATCACTGCTGCGCTGACCACTGCTCCACACTGCTGCTCTGATCACTGCTCCACACTGCTGCTCTGATCACTGCTGCGCTGACCACTGCTCCACACTGCTGCTCTGATCACTGCTCCACACTGCTGCTCTGATCACTGCTGCGCTGACCACTGCTCCACACCCTTGCTCTGATCACTGCTCCGCACTGCTGCTCTGATCACTGCTCCCCAGTGCTTCTCTGAGGTCTGAAAGAGCAGCAGGATCAGTTCTCCCTCCCCATTGCCCGTTCTCCACTGTGTGTGTAATCAGGAGGGCCTGCGATGGGAGAGTTGAGGAAGGCTCTGTAAAAAAAATAATTTAAAAAATCACATATTTTTCGGTGTTAGTTTTAAGGTCTCTGCCAATTCTCCCTTACAGCCCCACCTTTGGCCGATTTCCTGTAACGGTTCGGCAGAGTGACCAACATAGAGGCCAATTGTTTCGCTCGCATACCAGCCGTGCGGTTCCAGGAACCTTCCCGTCTTATGTAACTTAAAGAAGCAAAGCTGAGAAGGCGTCCAGGCTCGGGGACATGGACACCTGCAGCACATTTACAGGGCGTGCCCGGCATATTTGAGAGGTGTGTCCGGCGTACTTAAGGGACGTGTGCAGAGCTGGCCGCCGGCACAATCTCTCTATGATGTCATCTGGGCCACACAATTCATTGTTCTTTGTTTTTTTTTTTTTTTGGAGCACTTTGGGGCCACAACATTCTTGTTTAGGGCCTCCAAAACCCTGGGGCCTGCTCTGAATGTGTGCGGTATATTTAAATGGGTTTGGGGCGTACCCCGCAAAGCCGTAACTTGGCATACCTCCCCCTCCCAGTTTGTGTGTCCCCTGTACATTTAAGTGGTCTGCTCTGTCAAATGCAGTTCAGGGGCGTGGCCAGGAAAATTTTTCCATTTTATGCTGAGGAAAAAGGGCAAGTTTATTCTTCAAGACGTTTTGTCAACTGATTTTTTTTTTTTTTTTTTTTTTTTTTTTGTCTTTCGCTCTGTCAGTGTAGCTTTTGACCTGGCGGAACCAGCCAGTCAAGCGATGGCACCGTAATTCAGCTGGCTGGTCTGTCGTGCCAAAAGCATTTGTTTATTGAAAGATGAGTGCGCAGCCTACAGGATTCACTCCATCGACGAGGTGAACACTGACCCCGCTGACACTACACAGAGTAGAGTGGTGAATCTACACTATGCAGAGCAGTGTTTAGAGTAGGCTGGCGATGCTGTGGAGGGTAAAGTGAGGGGTTCTGTGTAAATATTGTGTCTGTAGTGGATTTGCAGGGGAACAGAGCTGAAGGGTTGCTTCGCCAGTCGGTATAAAATTCTGCACGCGCTCAGTAGTGCCCTTTAGAAATGTGCCTACCTCCATGCATTCCTCTCTGCGAGGAGAAGATAGAAGGTTGGTGTTAAAGAGTGGCTTTCATTGTCTGAGGCGAGCAGTGTGGTTATGTGAGAGCGTTTTGTTATGGGCCGGGTGCGGGGGTACCCTTTCACTCCCACGACCTCCATCCTCTACTCCCCCCTTCCTCTCCCCTCTCTCTCCCTCTCATCATCTCTCCTTTTTTCGCTTCTTCCCTTTCCCCACTCTCTCTTTTTCTCCCTGTCTCCCCTTCTCTGTTCTCCAGTGCATCCCTCTTTCTCTCTTTCTCTCTCTCTCTCTCCTTCTCTCTGTCACAGTCAGAGGAAGTGTCGCGGTTGTTTCTGGATCCGCTGGGAGTGCAGGGATGCTTTTCCTCTTGTCTCTATTGGCTGGAGCATCACGTTTCTGTCCGGTGGAGCTGCTCCAGCTTCACTGCTGTGACACTCACTGATTTATGCAGTCAGTAACTGTGCGGTCTGTGACAGTTTTACACAGTCAGTACTCCATGTAAAATATAAAAGTATAAAACTTCATTATAAATTTGAAATTTATTTTTACATTTATTTTTATTTTCCATTGTTGGAAAGCGTCCTGTATTTGAATTACTAAGAATTATTAGTTAATTACTAATTATTATTCAGCAACAGGTTGTTTTGAGAGTCGCTCTGTGTGGTGCCCAGGGGCACTGGCAGGCTGTTAGCTGCTGCAGAGTCTGCAGACGCTGTGGTTCCGTCTCTGAGGCAAAGCTCACGCCCAGGGGAGCAGACTCAGCAGAGCTGCAGCACACCTGTGTTCATCAGACCAAGGGAAAAAGGGAACAGAGTTACGGTGAAGTGAGGGCAGAGGAGGAGGGTGCCAGGGCACCTGTGTAGCCTGTGTAGGAGCACCTGTGTAGGGGGCACCTGTGTAGGAGCACCTGTGTAGAAATAACCTGTGTAGGAGCACCTGTGTAGGGATAACCTGTGTAGGGGGCACCTGTGCAGGCAGAACCTGTGTAGGGAGAACCTGTGTAGGGAACACCAGTGTAGGAATAACCTGTGTAGGGGGCACCTGTAAAGGGAACACCTGTGTAGGGAACACCTGTGTAGGGATAACCTGTGTAGGGGGCACCTGTATAGGGACACTGTGCTACCTGGAAGGAACACCCAGTGGGGTAATTTGGGTGAGGGGCATTTTGCAGGGAAGGAGGTGGTGCATGGTGGTGTCCCAAGGTTGGAGGGAGGCCTAGGACAGTCAGAACAGAGGAGGAGAGTGACTGAGTGACTGGCGGGGAGGCGCTCGGTCCCTTCCAATTTCGAGTGGCCTGACCAGAAGGCAGACTTGTGGGGTCCCAGAGGTCGTACTGCAGCATAACAGCTGCGTTCATAAAGCATGAGTGCCCAGGTGAAGTGCTCAGGTAAATGTGCTCAGGTATCACACAGGATAAAATGGGAAGTGCACAGTTAAGGAAGAGGGCAGAATAAGTGGAAAATAAACCGGAACAGCTGAATTTACTGCTGTTAACTGTTAGCTGTAAAAACCATAGCTATTAGCTAGCTGTATGTCCCATAGGTAATAGGTAATAACTAGCTGCTTATAACATTAGGTATAATTATTAGGTAATTGTGCAGTACATGCTATAGTTATTAGTTACCTGTTTCTGTCAGAATCTCAGTTAAATATTTTACTGTGAAAAGGCTGCAAGTCTTCCTCATCTTCCTCTTCTTCATCTACTCTGATTGTGCACCACAACACAATGGGATAATTGTGGAATATCTTCTGAGTGAAAACTGCTTAGCTATTTATAGTATTCGTCTCTCATTTTGCCCTTGTACTATGTTATTTTTCAGAATACCTTTTTGTATTTAGCATTGCATTTTTTCACAGTAATATAGAATATCCTTTTACAGCTGAAGGGCTGTCCGATGTTGAAAACGAGACCTCGCCCCCCCCCCCCTCCCCTCCCCAAAGTTGTGAAGGGCGTGCACTCTGTGGCAGTTTGAGCTTCCACAGTTGCTGCGTCACTGCGCAGATGGGGCAGCCGGGGCAGCTGGAGCAGCCGGGGCAGCCGGTGCAGCCGGGGCAGCCGGGGCAGCTGGGGCAGCCGGCGCGGGCCGCACATGCTTCACTCTGGACCGCGCACGGTTTGGCACGAGGTGCAGTCGCCACACGGCACGGCCGCGCATACCGCGCATCGCTGCAGAAAGAGCAGCGGGATATGCCGCTCAGGAAAAGCCTCTGTGAAATGTTCAGCGCAGTGGAAACATTCATATATTTATAGTTTATTTATATATACAGTTTGCCTCACTGATCCGGAGAGCATTTTATCCCTGGTGATAGCTGTGCTGCCATTTTATCCCACTGCGGTGTTTCAGGGAGACAGATTAGAGGGTTGGGGGGGCGAGAGGAGTGGGGGGCGTGGGGAGGGGGGGGGGCACATTTGTGAGTGTTTGGACGAACTCCCCCTAGAGGATCAGTGGAATTCATTTTGTTGTGCCCTTCCAGTCAAAACCAAAATCATAGCAGCGAAGTTAATGCAAATATTCGTGATTTTGTTTACGTTTTTAAAGCCTACGAACACAAAAACTGTGTTGAGATGGGAGCAAATGTTTGCTTGATTTACTAATGACATGATGATGGAAACTGAAAAGGACAACATTTGTGGATTGGAGAACCTTTCCGAAACCTCGAACCTGATCTTAAACGGCAAACCCACACCTCAATAGTTTATGATCAAAAAACCTATAAACACAGCCACACACAGATGCACATATGAATATATACACGATCGGAGAGATCTTCTCATTCTCTCTTTTCTGATCTTTGGCGTCCCGTCGTCAATCATCCAGTAGTATACTAGTTGTGTAGCTGTGTATTGATGCAGCAGTAGTATTAGTTGTACAAGTAGCATTATTAAGTAGAGTTGCGTGTAGTATGCCACTGTTTTATAGTGGTTATATAATCATATACTGTAGCACAATAGTTATGTAACAATAGAGTAGTAGGTTAGTAGTTGTGTAGTCATGCTGCAGTTCTGTATCTGTGTGTCAATACACTATGGCTGTTGTGTAGCTGTACTGTGGCGCAGTGTGTCCCTGGTGTGATTGTGTGCTGATATGGGAAAAACAAACAGAGCATCCCTACACTGTAACAAGGCCTGCTGGGTACTTGAGTTTGTTCTCCATGTGTAACGTTGATGCTGTGATGGTGGGTGGAGGTGCATTTTGGTGGTTGGGGGGGGCAGGGGGAGGGGCACAGATGGTCATATCCTCTGGACTGGAATGCAAAGGGACGGGGGAGGGGTGATCAGGAATGTCTGGAGAAGTCTGGAGAACGGACACGTCTGGAGGACTCATGATCTGGGACGGGGGGTTATATATGACTGAGGTGGGGGGGGGGCGTGGGGGGCGTCCTAAATGAAGCTTATGAACGCTGCGCTGTAGAGGTGAGAGAGAGGGAGTGAGGGAGGGAGGGAGGGAGGCAGGGGAAAGAGCAGTAGGAGAAGGAGTTGAAAGAAAGGAAATCTGGACGGAAAAAAAAGAGGTGGCGAGAATAAGAGAGGGTGTGTTTATGCAGGAGCTGAGAGGCGGGGAGCACCGAGGAGGGAACAGGAGAGAAAAAAGGGACAGACTGAGCGAGAGAGCGAGGGAGAGAGAGAGAGAGAGAGAGAGAAAGAGCAACAGGAAGAGAGGGAAAGAAAGAGTGAGTAAGAGGAGGAGAGGAAAGTGAGAGGGGAAAATGGGAGCTAGGGAGGGAGAGCAAGTTCAAATGAGAGGAGAAAGAAAGAGAGAGAGAAGGAGTGCGACAGAAAGGGGAAGAGAAAGAAAGAGAGGACAAATTCTGTGTCATTTCTCAGGCCTGGCATGTTTGTCACACCTCAACGGCTCTAATTATATCATCACAGACGCACTGTGACAGACGCGCTGTCACCGACACTCTCTGACTGACACACTCACGCTCACAAACAAGACTCTCACGGACACACACTCTCACGATCACACTCTCAGAGACACACACTCACAAACACTCTCACAATTATACACATATTCTCACAAACGCACTCACTCACTCACTCACAAACACATGCACAGTTGCACACTCACAAAGACATGCATACACTCACAAACACACACTATCTAAAAGGCACCCATATGTACGCTCTCATAAATGCAAACACAATCTTTCACAAGCACATGCACATGCTCACAAGAACATATTTCAAATACACAGATTCACACAAATTTTCACGCGTGTACTTGTGTGTGAGTGACCGTGGATCGTGTGTGAATGTGTGTGCATTAGGTTGTTACTGGGCACAGGGTAATAGCTTCTAAAATACCAAGTGAATTTTGTCAGTGTTTCCGAGTGCCCTACTTTAAACCGAACGTAAGCGATGTCATAAGATCAGTGTGTGAGGGAGAGTAAATGTGAGAGAGAGGGGGGGAGAGACAGAGAGAGAGAGAGAAGGGGAGAGACAGAGAGAGGGAGAGGAGGGGAAACAGAAACACCAGAACCATCTAGAACAAAACACTCTCTCATGGCTGAGCTGCTCATTTCGGTAATTTAAAACCACTCTTTCAGAAGGAGTGCATATATTAATGTGCATCTGTATGGGAATATTTATGCCGCTGTGTGTGCATGTGTGTGTGAGTGTGTATGTGGCTATTTCTTTGTGTGTAAGTACGTTTGTGAGAATGTGAGTTTGAGAATGTATACGAGTGTGAGTTTGTGAATACGACTGAATATGGTAGAAAGTGTGGATATATTCAAGTGCATGTGTGTGTGTTCATCTGAGTCAATAAGAGAAAGCATATTCTGAGCATATTTTGGATATTAGAAGATGTTTTAGAATAAATGGAAAAGGACATGAGTGTAAAGCATATATGGGATAGTGTAACTAATGCACAAATGGCTTTTGGTCACCCGTTCAGAATAATCCCACCATAGTTACCTGCAATTACGACAGCCGGTGAAGTGTTAGCTAGTATGATGTTTCCATGTAGAATTAACCAAGTGTGCATGGGAGATGAATGGACTCTGTGAACACAGCAGAGATTGATGAACTAGAATACGGTGTACCCTAAAACCTTTCTTCTGTGGGACTGAGTAAGTGTGTGTGTGTGTGTGTGTGTGTGTGTAGACAGAGAGAGAGATTGTGTGTTAGAGAGATAAAGAGAAGTTATGGGTATATCCGGTTTAAAGCAACTCTTGTATGATTTGGAATCAGGCTTTTTCAGTGCATTTAATTTTATAGGTTTGCTACTTTACAGTAAAACCAGTTTGTTCAGCATTTTCATTCCCTGAAACGAAAACTTCACATAGCTAGTACAAATGTTCACTGATGTACATTATCTACCTGCATTGTGTTTTTACATTTATGCTCGCTTATTCAAATATATTCCAAACAATTGAATGAAGTAAATATTCACCATTTTTAATTTGTATAGTGCTGATTTTAATTTTCATCTATTGTGAAAAAAGAGAACAATTACAGATATCTGTAATTGTCTGAGTATATTATTGTCTGCTGTGCTGTTCTGTGCTGTGCTATGCTGTGCTTTGCTGTGCTGTACTGTGCTGTTTTGTGCTGTGCTATGCTGTGCTTTGCTGTGCAGAGTGGTGCTGTGTTGTGCTGTACTATGCTGTGCTGTGCTGTGCTGTGCAGTGTTGTGCTGTTTTTCTGTAGTGTTGTACTCAACCCTGTTGTGCTATGCAGGGCCCACAGAACAGCGTGAAACTGATGTTCCACTGAACACAACACTGTTTTTGTGCTCGGGTGGGGTGCGTAACGACGAGCTAAAATCTCCTGTTTGTCAGCTGACGAAGAGGGAAGAGGAGAGAGGAGAGACAGAAAGGGGAATGAGACTGAGGAAGAGAGAGGAAAGGGGAAGAGCGTGAGAAGGAGGTAAGGGAGAGAGAGAGAGAGAGAGAGAAAGAGAGAGAGCAAAAGCGAGAGAGAGTAAGAGAGTAAATGCGAGAGAGAGAGAGAGAGAGTCTCTACCTCTATTTAGAGCTTCCAAGCTTCAGAAATGATTCCAAATAAGGCTGTAACACACAGCAGAACTTCTGGAAAACAGTGCCAGAAATATTCCCTGTGCCTCCAGTTCTCTCTGAAACACTGAGACACTGTGGAGCACTCCTTAGCAGAAAGCAACGCGCATACGCACATAGTACAACAGATTTAATTCTTGTGAAACAAAGTCTAAAACAGAAGTTGTTCTTTTGTAGAAGTTACTCTTGTGCAACAGTGTTGTTGGCTGGGAGTTTGTTATAGTTAGTGATTATACCACATATACAGTGTCGACCAAAATTTTAAACCCGAGTACCTTCATACGATACTCACTCATTTTGGAATTTGTTTTTTCTCCTAAATGCACATCTGTGATTCAAATATATTTAATGCCTGCAAAGAAAATGATAGTAATTATGGTATTTTGAGGTCTTGCTGTCTGTGAGCATGTCCCGTGTGACTGTTGTTGAAAACGTCTGTCTGTCTGCTTTACTTGCGGTGCGTGCGTTATTGTTGACAGGTGTGTTTTTGTCTGTGGTTGTCGGTGCGTTTTTGTGTTACAGTCTGAACGGTCACATGTTTCTCCTCCAGGTCAGTCTTTACATCTGAGGGCGTGGCAGATTCCACAGGTGAACATGGCTCAGGTGCTGCATATGGACTCCGGCTTCTCAGGTAAAAGTCCCGGAGTTCCTTGGCTTGGCTTTAGAACTGTGCTGCGTTACGTAGCAGGTAAAGTGGTCAGTAAAAGCCACGGAGTCTGTGGAGATGGCGCGTGTAGTGGGTGAAATGGGGCTTATGTTATAGTCAAAAGAGAGCAGGTCTTACCTGTGTATCTGTGCTGGTGAATCAGTGCTTTCTCTTGTCAACATCTCTTCCTGCTTTCCTTCTCGTTGTCGTCTCTCTCTCCTCTCTCTCTGTCTCTTCTCTCTCCTTTCTTCCTCCCCTTCTCTCTTCTCTCTCTCTCTCTCTCTGTCTCTCTCTCTCTCTCTCTCTCTCTCTCTCTCTCTCTCTCTCTCTCTCTCTCTCTCTCTCTGTCTCTCTTTCAGGAACGTCTAACCCCGCCCCTTCCCTGGGTAAGGCGGAGATGCCGTACTCAGTGGAGACCCCTTACGGCTACCGGCTGGACCTGGACTTCCTGAAGTACGTCAACGACATCGAGAAGGGCAACACCATCAAGCGCGTGCCGATCCAGCGGCGACCCCGGTACGGTTCGCTGCCCCGCGGCGGCGGCGTCGGCGGCTACGGCTACACGGGCTCCTGGTGGACCTCCACCGAGTCGCTGTGCTCCAACGTCAGCATGGACAGCCGCCACTCGTCCTACTCCTACTGCGCCCCGGGCTACCAGGCGCCGGCGCGGGCCGGCGCGGCGGCCGGGGGCGGGGCCTTCAGCCTGAGTGCGGCACGCGTGGAGAAGACGCTGCTGGACGCGCGGCGGCGGCTGGAGGAGGAGAAGGCGGGCCGGCGGCTCTCGGGCCTGGGGAGCGCCCGCGGCAGCGTGACCGGCTCCACCGCGTCCCTGTCCGGCGCCGCCCGCCAGTACACCCCCGCCAGCTCGGGCCTGTCCACGCCCGTCTGCCCCACCCCCGCCCACCTGCAGCACGTGCGCGAGCAGATGGCGCTGGCGCTGCGGAAGATCCGCGAGCTGGAGGAGCAGGTGAAGACCATCCCCGTGCTGCAGGTGAAGATCTCCGTGCTGCAGGAGGAGAAGAGGCAGCTCAGCGTCCAGCTCAAGAGCCAGAAGTTCCTGGGCCACACCCTGGGTTTCGGGCGGAGCCGCCCCCAGAGCGAGCTCTACATCCACATCCCCGAGGAGGAGGCTCCGCCCCCCGCCCCCGCCGCCGCCCCCGCCACCCCCGACGGCTCCAAGCAGGACTCCGGCTGCGAGATCGAGGACACGGTGCTGGTGGGCGGGGCCCGGCCCGGCGGGAGGGAGGTGCGCTCCGTCGGCGTGGGGACGGAGGAGGCGCAGCAGGAGCAGGGCTCCGAGGCCCTGAGGAGCAGGGTGGGGCAGCTGGAGGAGCAGCTGAGGAGGACCCTGCAGGAGCTGCAGGAAGCGCAGAAGGAGAGAGCCAGCCAGCCCCCCCCCTCGCAGGCGGACTACGCGGTCAGGGCGACCAGCGTGGGCTGGCCGGGCGGCGGGGGCGCGACCCCCACAGCAGGGCTGCAGACCGTGGTCAGCGTTACCCAGCAGCCTCGGCGGCGGGAGCAGAGGACTGTGGGAATTCAGGTGTACACTCTGGAGCAGCCTACTCTGCTGCGGCAGGCAGAGAGGTGGGCAGGTGTGCAGATAGGCCACACACCCCCAGCGCAGACAGGCCACGCCCCCCCAGCGCAGACAGGCCACACCCTCCCAGTGCAGACAGGCCACACCCCCCCAGCACAGAAAGCCCACATTGTACCCATAGAAAAAGAACATGACCTGCCTGTTGAATCAGAACAAGCCCCGTCCATAAAGACAGCCCCCACCCCACCCAAAGAAACAGCCCCACCCCACCCAAAGAAACGGCCCCCACCCCACCCAAGAAACAGGCCCCACCCCACCCATAGAAACAACCCCCACCCCAACCGTAGAAACGGCCCCTACCCCACCCATAGAAACAGCCCCTACCCCACCCATAGAAACAGCCCCCACCCACCCATAGAAACAGCCCCACCCCACCCATAGAAACAGTCCCCACCCCACCCATAGAAACAGCCCTACCCCACCCATAGAAACAGTCCCTACCCCACCCATAGAAACAGCCCCCACCCCACCCATAGAGACAGAGCACCACTCCCCCATTGTCACAGAGCATGCCTCATCTGTACAGATGGGGTCCACCTCAACCATCGAGACAAGCCGCACCCCAGCCACAGAGCCAGACCACACCCTTTCCACAGAACCAGACCATGCCCCTCCCACAGAGCCAGACCACACCCTTTCCACAGAACCAGACCATGCCCCTCCCACAGAGCCAGACCACACCCTTTCCACAGAACCAGACCATGCCCCTCCCATGGAGACAGAACATGCCCCACCCATAGAGACGGGCCCCACCCAAGCCATAGAGACAAGCCCAGCCAGTGAGAGAGAACATGGTCCACCAACTGAGACAGGCCACATCACATCCATTGAAACATGCCATATCCTACACACAGAGGCAGAACCTGCCCCGCCCATAGTGATAGGCCACGCCCCTCCCACAGAAACAGAAGCCCCGCCCATGGAGACAGTCCATGCCCCTCCCATGGAGAAAGAGCACGTCCCCCCTACAGAGACCAGCTTCCCAGTCTATCCACACAGCTCCCTGGAGTGTACCAGGCATGAAACCTGGCACAGAGAAGGTAAGGAACTTACTGCATCTGTTGCTTCTGTATGACAAAGGTGTGGACAGTGTTAAATGCATTGATAGCGTGTTACCGTTACAACACTGCGGTCTGATTTTCTGCTGCACACTTTCTCCCCCCTCTCCTTTCCCAAGACACGCCCCCTCAGCTTCCAATCGCGGTCTCTTCCAAGGAGATTCGGGAGGTCCTCCTGAAGAGTGAGGTGTCCACGTCGATGCCGGTCTCTTGTGCCACCATGGCGACGGAGACCATCTGCAACCAGACGCTTCCGCTGTCCGAGAGGTTACGGGAGGGGGAGGGAGCGCTCCAGCTGACGGACACGGAGGCCGTTCAGTTGCAGGAAGACGCGTCAAAATCAGGTGACCTGCAGTTACGCAAGAACAGGTTATACACGTATACACATTTTGTCATTCCTACAACAAGCCCAAATCCCCCCTGTCCCCTTAACCTGAACCCCCAGCCACTTACCAGAAATTCCCAAAGTCTGTTCCCTACCCCTGACGACCTGACCCTCTTTTAATCCCCCAACATTAAGCATCCACCCCACCAGGTACATTGTCGTATTCTGTACTGTATGTGCAAAATGCTCTCCCCTTCCACAGATCTGCTTATCTGTACTTCTGTCCTTCCCTGTCCTTCCCTGTCCGTCTGTCCCACAGCCTCTGCTCAGGCCGCGCCGCGATCCATCATGAAGAGGAAGTCCGCCTCTCCGTCCGCCAGGAAGAACCTGCAGTTCATTGGGGTGAATGGCGGGTGAGTCTGCACGGCACTGTCCATCACGCTGATGCTTTACTGTGCGTCAGTCACTGCATGGACCTGCGTTTGTGTTACAGTTGGGGCGCGTTTCACTGCAGTGGGTTTTAGTGTTCGTATTCAGCTGAAACGTAATCTGTTTTCTTGTGTGTTTCACATTGTTGTGTGTTGCAAGTACTCTGAGTACTAAAGCGCTTTAGCATTAAATTACAGTGTGCTGCATTATTCACAGGGTGTGTTAGTGTAAATAAAGGGTGTGCTACAGTACACTACAGAGTAAGTACAGTGTGTTACAGTAAATACAAGGTGCGTTGCAGTGCGTTACGGTGTGATCACAGTGTGTTACGCGGTAATTACAGGCTTTGTTACAGTGTTAGCATTGGGTGTATTACAGTGCATTACAGTGTGATCACAGTGTGTTACACAGTAATTACAGGGTTTGTTACAGTGTAAGCGCATTACAGTGCATTACAGTGTGCTGCATGTTGTGCTGCAGATATGAGTCCACTTCCTCGGATGACAGCAGCAGTGAGAGCTCTCAGGAGGAGGGCGATGCCAGCGAATTCCACGAGGCCCCTGAGGGAATCCCTGGACCTCCGGCTGAGCACTTACCGGAAGGATCCGCCGCCCCCCCTGCCTCTGTCACTCACACAGAAGCATGCGCCTCTACCCAATCATCATCTACAGACTCAGCCCCCCAGCAAGGCAGCAGCCAATCACCATCCACAGAACCATCCCCGCAGCGTGGCACTAGCCAGTTACCATCCACAGAACCAGCCGCCCAACACGGCACTAGCCAATCACCATCCATAGAATCAGCCCTCCAGCATGGCAATAACCAATCACCATCCATAGAATCAGCCCTCCAGCATGGCACTAGCCAATCACTATCCATAGAATCAGCCCTCCAGCAGAATACCAGCCAATCGCTATCTATAGACTCAGACCCTCTGCAAGGCAGCAGCCAATCAGCGTCCATAGAACCATCCCCCCAGCACGGCACTAGCCAATCACCGTCCATAGAAACAATCTCCAAGCAAAACATTAGCCAATCACCGTCCATGGACGCAGCCCCCCAGCCAAGCACTACCAAATTTGTTTCCATAAATTATACCCTCCAAGAATATTCTATCCAATCATCAACCAAGGACCCTGCCCCTGAGTTAACTGCTACCCAGTCACCAGTCACAGATCCTGCCTGTCAACCAAGCACGACCCAATCACTCACCACAGACCCTGCCACAGAATCAAGTGCAACCCGATCACTAGCCACAGACCCTACCTCCCAACCAAACACAGCCCAATCACCAACCACAGAACCTGCCTCTCAGTCCAGTACCGCCCAGTCGCCCCCCACAGAACCTGCCTCTCAGTCCAGTACCACCCAGCCATCCACAGGCCCTGCTGCCCAGCAGACAACCCAAGAAGAGGGACTGGGAGGCCCCAGCTCCGGCCATTCTGTTTCCCAGGAAACCAGGTACTGCAAAGCATGCCGTCTGCTATGTAGAATGCTGCAGCCATTTATTGCCACTTTGTGTAGACCACAGTATTCCATAATAAATCGCATTATAGTCTGTAGCATGCTACAGTGAGTGAGTGGCATTGTAACTGCGTTAGCGCTCAACTGCGTTAGCGTGCTTCAATGTTATTGGGCTGCAGTGCTGCAGCTAACCCGTCCTCTGTCATATCTGTCATCTGTCTTATCACTTATATCCTTCCACTTTGTTCCCATAGCACTTTTATGCTACACATGCCCCTCCTGTACCACTTTCATATTACATGTACCTCCATCCAGCATTTATATTGCACTTGTATCCTTATCTTGATATTGTAGCTTGTTGTTATGCTTCCTAGCTTGACTTAACATTACTCTCTGACCTAGCCTATATTTACTGAGTGTACAGGACTTAATGTGTCCATGGCTATGAATACCTTACATAATGAGTATTGTACCTTATCGGACTTGTGTTTAGTTTTGTGCCTATGACCTTCTGTATGCACTTATTGTGCGTTGCTTTGTATAAAAATAAATGTAATGCCAAATAAATGTAATGTCATTCTGTGGTGTTGCAGAGAATCTTCTCACTCCAGACTGGAGCTGAGCGACAGCCTGACGGCAGCGCTTGTGGTCCTCCAGAAAGCCCTGAGCGAACCCAATGGCTTTGGCCAGCAGGAGGCGGTATGCTCGAACTCCCTGCCTTTGTCATGTGCACTCGTTTCGCTAAGAGGGGCCCGTTTTGGGGCTCCATCTGTACACCGTACGGCCTCTCAGACATCGGGGTGGACCTTTAGCCCCAGTTCGTACACTGAAAATATTATACGCTATTGTTATACACTAAATATTATAAACTATAAAATAATATACGCTATTATTTTAAAACCTAAAAAACGCATCCCTTATCCCACGTATTCCTATTGTGGTGGTTCTTGCGACAGACAAGCAGAAATGGCAGGCATGCTTGAGTAATTTAAGATCGTTGTTTTGCAAGTCCTCTGGGTCACTCTAAAGAGATGGCCCCCTAGTGGCCTGGGTTTGAATAGAAAATTTACAGAGTACCTAGCAGTGTGATCGCACACTTTCCTTCACACTCTCTTTCGCCCTCTCTCCATCTGTCTCTCTTGTTGTTTTTTCCTCTCAATCTGACTCACCGCTTTCTCACTCTCTCCTTCTCTTCTCACATCCTTCCCCCCTCTATCTCTCTACCTCTTCTTCTCCTCATCTCCCTCCTCTGCTTCTCTTCTCACCATCCCTTTCTCGCCCCCTCTCTCTCCTTTCTCTCCTTCCTCCTCCCTCCCTCCCTCTCTCCCTCCCTCCCTCCCTATCTCTCTCCTTTCTCTCCTTCCTCCTCCCTCCCTCCCTCCCTCCCTCTCTGTACACAGAGGGCGGCCTACACCGTGGTTCTGCAGGAGTGGCTTCGCGTTTCCTGTCACAAGACCGCGGACACGGGCCTGGTCCGGGCCTACATGGACTCCTTCGCCGCCGTCTCCCCGCAGCTGCTGGAGTTCGTGGTCAACATGGCCGACGGCAACGGCAACACGGCGCTGCACTACACCGTGTCCCACTCCAACTTCCCCGTGGTCAAACTGCTGCTGGACACGGGTCAGTGCGAGCGCGAGCGCACCAGGGTGCGCCGGCACCCGAGGTTCAAAAGGGGGCGCCAGAGAGCGAGAGGTGGACTCACAAAGAATGCTTGTGTGTGTTACTTCTTGTAACTCAGCTGCATCTGTGATTAGAAGTAAATATGTCCAAGTTCATGAAGTGAATTATTTTCCAGGAAAGGAATAGTATTGGTCACAGTTAGTGAAGAGGGCACTCTATAAAAAGCAGGTTTCACATTGTACATCCCACAACAAAAAATAAAATGACACGGAAGAGAAAATTCAAAATGAAGGCCCTGCATTTAAAAGAATAATGCCATTAGACCTACCTACCTGCGTAAGCCAGAATTAGTACCACGTGTATATGACCTTTTATTTTGCCTATTATTTATTACTTCAGTTGCAATAATGAAAGAGATTGAGAACGGGTGGAGAGAAAAGGAAGAGAAGAACTGGTCCGTCCAGAGTTAAAGAAAAAGCCATCTTTATTTCTTGTTTCAATAATGCAGTGCCCTTGTGAATGTGTGGCTTACAGACACAAGTTCTGCTATTCTCTATTGTTCTATCGTGGACGTTGTGTAAGTTAATTGAATTAGCCAAAGTAAATTAATGGAAGAGGTATGCAATTGTCCGTGTGTATTGCAGTCTGTGTGTGTGATTCAAAGAGCTAGTTAGCGTGTGCCAGAGTCCCTGTGTACGTTTAAGCGATATGTGCATATCAGAATGTGAATGCATGTGTAATGCACACGTGTGTGCGCCTATATGTGCAGGTATGTGTTTGTGCGTGTATATGTGTGTGTGTGTGTGTGTTTGGTCTGGAGTGTAAATGTCTGTGTTTGCGATTGTGTGTGTGTGCGTGTGTGTGTGTGTGCGTACTACAGGTGCGTGTCTGCATGTGCGGTGCAGGTGTTCTCCCTGTGCGTAATACAGAACACTGCTAGCATATTTTTGCTGGTCTCTGTGCAGGTGTCTGCAATACAGACAAACAAAACAAGGCGGGGTACACAGCCATCATGCTGACTGCGCTGGCTGCGTTCCACACGGACAGCGATCTGCACACCGTGGTGCAGCTGCTGCGCACGGGGGACGTCAATGCCAAGGCCAGCCAGGTGCTCCGCAAACGCTAACTGCTAAATGCTAACTCTGCATCACTATATTTAATGTAAATGCTGTTAATATGCACATAATTTAAAAAAGGATTCCCCCCATCATTAACAAAAGACTGTTACTTCCCTGCATAGATTACATTAGAGAATTATTATACCGGCAAAGGTTTCTACGAGGTGATCACTGCATTGGGCGGATCCCCAGATGCCGGTTGAATTAAGAGTGCTTCTTTCCTCATGTTGACCATACCCCTGTCCCTTTCTCTGCTTGACAACACACTTCTGATATTGGAAGACATAACTCTTAACAGACTGGGATTACTGCCTGTAGGCAGGGCAGACGGCTCTGATTGGATGGGGGGATTAGTCTGATTGATTGGGATTACTGCCTGTAGGCGGGGCAGTCTGTTCTGATTGGATGGAGGGGATTAGTCTCACTGATTGGGATTACTGCCTGTAGGCGGGGCAGTCTGTTCTGATTGGATGGGGAGATTAGTCTCACTGATTGGGATTACTGCCTGCAGGCGGGGCAGACGGCCCTGATGCTGGCGGTGAGTCACGGGCGGGGGGACATGGTGCGGGCGCTGATTTCCTGCGGGGCGCAGGTCAACATTCGGGACGACGACGGCTCCACCGCGCTCATGTGCGCCTGCGAGCACGGGCACGTGGACATCGTGCGCCAGCTCCTGTCTGTGCCCGGCTGCGACGCCACGCTGGCAGATAATGTGAGCAACACTGCGCTCTCTCTCGCTCTCTCTCTCTCTCTCTCCCCTTTCCCCCTCTATCCCCCTCTATATCTCTCTCTCTCTCTCTGTCTCTCACTGTCTCTCTCTCTTTCTCTCTCTCTCTCTCTTTTTCTATCTCCAAACCAAAGTGAGCGCGAGTGTATAATTCAGTGTGCGACTCAGAAATGAGCAGAGCCAGTCTCGCTACCAAACGCCTTTCTATTCATCTAACTGACAGATGAGCTCTCTGTGCTCCTGTTACTGTACCAGTATACACCTGTTCCTGCCCTCTAATGGTCTCTGATCTCTCTCTCTGTTTCTCTCTCTCGCTCTCTCTCTGTGTCTCAGGATGGCAGTACCGCCCTGTCTATCGCTCTCGAGGCCTCTCACAATGACATCGCGGTGCTCCTCTACGCGCACCTCAACTTCGGCAAGCCACCCTCTCCCGTGAGTCCACACCGTTCCCATAAGTACAGTAAAATCCCAACGAGTGCTCAATTTTTTGTCCATAGAGACCACTTCCTGTGATCAGTACTGTGCATTAAGTGCCCTGTGGTACGCTAGTGTCTCGCTTGTGCCTGTCGGTGTGCAGCGATTTACCACGAGAAATGAGGACATATTCACACAGCAGGAGGTAGAGCTGTAGTGGTCTGTAGACATTGCTGAGTGTACATAGCATTACTGGCCTACTTAATAATTCTTCTATTTTCTTGCCCTTTCCAGGTATCTCCAAAGAGTCCTCAGTTGACCTCTCCCAGTGAAGCAAAGTAACTAACAAGAACCCAACCCTGCAGCCTTACAAAGTGTGTGTGTGTGCGCGTGCATGTGTGTGTGTGTGTGTGTGTGTGTGTGCGTGCGTGAATACGTTTGTGTGTCAGTACGAATATCCTTGTTCATGCGTGTGGTTCACTTTTGTACAATCGGTACTTGTCTGTGTGCCTGTGTGTTTGGTGTATGGTGTTTCAGGTGGAATCTAAAGGAGAATAGGTAGCTGGGGGAAAAAAAAACTATTTCCCCGGAAGTTTTAAAGATTGGTGTGACAAATTGTGGCGCTGTTTTTTAACAAACAGTATCAGTATCGAGTCAAGATACTTCCCCCATCCCCAACCCCCAAAAAAAGACTTTAGTCTGTATGTGCATCAGAACAGTGATGCTCCAATTCATTATTTTCAGTCTTCCTTTATGAACATGGGTAGATGTTTGCTGTTACAGTAGATAAGGATGTACACACACTGAGTTCACTTTGAGGTGACTGAGAAATTGATTCTGAAGTGGATTTCAGGGTGAATAAAAATTCTGTTTCTGTTCTTAGCAGGAGAGATCATTTCTCTGTTTGTGCAGTAGGACAAAAATGTTCTTTGGGAAGAGGCGTTACTGTAGTCCACTTCTGCTGTCTTGTGATCCCAGTCCTGTTTGCATTCACATCTTCTATAAGAGGTTATAGTCAAACTTATATACACGAAATATTATTTTATTTAATTTTGATACTTTAACACGTTACACTATTCATTTATAATTATGAACGTTCTTTATGAATAAAAACAGCACCTGTCCAAAAAATAAGTATATATGACAGATGAGTGAGTGGACTTGGCAGGACTTATAAATGCACTTGCCCTTAATCGTGAAGGTGTTTCGTCAGGTCAGCTGTGGTGTCAGCTGCTGTGGTCGTGTTCAGAGAGATGTCATGCTGTGTGCTTGATGTATTTGGAGAGGAATCGTTTGGAGCATCCATAAATATGTCCATAGTAGGCTGGAAACACAATATCTTAATGTTCCTATTCCGAGAATCATCTGTTCTCTTCTTAGTACGCTGGTGTCATTGAGGTCAACATTATGATGCATTGAAGGAATCCACCGCACTATAAATCTAGACTTTTCCATCAGCCGAAATTTATTACAACAGACCTCTGGATATGAAGATATGGCACATAAACCTGAAAGTTATGGCGCTATGCTGGTCAACAGTATCAAATAGCATTCCCTAAAATATCTATATTCCCTCATTTGGTTTTTGTGAGTTTTTACTGTTTTTCAGGGCCTCCATTTTGACTCCCAAAATATACAGTTGACTATTGTGTCATTCACTCATTTGATTAAATGTGACCTTTTAATGAGAATTTTTATTGTTTTATCATCTGAGGAGCTTTTTTGTATGGAACCTTAAAGAAATCCAGTTTTAAGCCTATGCATTTTTGCCTTTTAGACGTTGTTGAGGTTATGTTATCTTTGACAGAATTCAACGGCTTATGAAAAGATTTCAAATACAATAGCTGCAATGCTTTCAATTTCCAGAGAGGTCTTTTCAAATACTGTGGTCATGTCATTGTTTTTTAAGTGGCTCTGGGGTTTTTTTTCCCCTAGTACTTTCCCCTAGAATTGGGAACCACACCAGTTTTCCTCACCAAGCTCGTCTTCAGGCAACTCTGAGAGGGACTTTAATTTGGTGCAATTCCCCATTGCATTAAGAATTCAGTGAGCTGCATTTAGCGTAAACAGCCATAACTTCTCAAGTCTGGGAAATGCACGTTAGAAATGGCCGTAAGAACATTCCGTGAGATTGCTTGATAATGAGAACAGATCATTCAGCCTATTTCAGGTTGTATTTTGCCTGCTGTCTGAAGACTGTTTAGCACCTCAAGGGTGTCTGTGTCTGCTATGAGTCATATTAAGCTATCCGAAGCACTGGAAAACTGCCCTGCTTCGAAAAATACGTCCTGAAACCTTACATTGATTTCCAACTTTTTTCTCCTTATTTTCGAAAGACTCTGCCTTAAATAACTTACACAATTTACATTATTAATCTCTCTAGTTAATCAGATCAACCTTTCCATTCAATATTTCATATACGTGGTGCAATCGGAAGACACTTATGCATTAGATCATTGAAATGAAGGGTATACTAATATGAAGGTAGTCACTGTGTTGTTGGTGTAGAAGGTGTTCAGTGGGTGTTCAGTCGGCGTTTGGTGTGGCAGGAAGTAGGAGATGGAGTGGTTGAGGATTATGGGTAATGTATTTTTTTTTGCAATTAATAAATAGTTCAGTGTGATAAATGCGTACCAAAATAAATATGCTATATTTCTGAAGGTACATGTTGACTAAATAAATGAACAACATGAAATGTTGAAATCAAGCGTAAAAAGCAATACAGTATATTTTCAAATAAAAATAAATTACTAAATAAAAAAAATCTGTTTTTAAACAAACTTTTCCTATCAACAGTTGGAATATCTTATATGTTTTATAACCTTTTGTATTTGTTTTGACTATATATCTTTATATTTGTAAAATCTGTACACAAACCATATCTATTGGCTCGTTTGCCTGTTTGAATTATACTTAGCAGGCCACAAAGTATTCACTTTGTTTCTCTGTCTTTTTTGAATAAATAAATTCGAGGAAAAATAAAGTCATTCGTGGTCAGATTGTCTTATTATTCTAATGAACTGCATATTCGTACATTCGTACATCGGGAACAGTTTGAGTTGTACATTGTCTATAAATATACATGAAGGTGAATGGAAAAGATGAGACAAAAGCATGGCGTATGCAAAGATACAACAGCGCCACGCCGAGGACAAAGCAGGTATTGCATATGATGGTTTTGCTATATGTTGTACCATTTTTATACGGTCTATGGTTGTACCATGATGTTTAGCTTGTCCTCAGATATGACAGGATTTGAGACATACTCTGAAGAGGAAGCCAGGACAGTTCTTTAATAAGCATCTTTCACATAATGAAAAATAAATCTTCAGGTTTAAAAAAAATTTTTTTTATTTTTTCTTAGACCTGGTGAAAGTGTAGCTATTACACCATTTTAAAGTGGGTGTTACATATGATGCTTTTGCTTTATGCTGCACCATAATGCTCAACTAATTTATATGAACTGCTAAACATTTTGGAAAGATTTAAACTTTAAAAAAATGTGATTTAGTAATATATTTAATTTGTTTTTGTATATACACTAGAATGTTTTGCGTTGATTGATCTGGGTAAATTCCATATCCATTAGATCCAAAGGTCAGGTAATATGTCCCATTTTGTTTCATGACGGCACGAATGGCCTACTTAAACATAGTATTTTTGACATTAATTTGTTTGACGTGAACAACAAAAAAGCCATTTGAACATGCATCCTTTTCAATTAATGCAGTTTTTAAAGGATCCCTGGCAATGTACATTTCATAATTCAGGCATTATATTAATCGCCTGCGTTACTTCTGTTGGCTTGTAGCCTACCTCTTAACCGTTAGCAAAAGCGCGGTCCTCCTCGCAAACGGGCGGCGGCAACAAAGAAACTCACTCCAGTTAAGAGAAAAGTTTTCCAGGCAAATCTTTATCCGGGTACAATGCATTCTGGGTAGAGTGGTGTGCCTTTAGTTGTGAGGTGCCATTTTGTTAGCTGCAGCACTCAGGTTTGTGAATCGCCTCTGGTGTAATCAATGATTTAAAATAAAAACAAATTAGTGTCGAACTGCCAGACTTCAGATAAAATGTTGTCCGCCGCCCAGTTACTCGATGAATTAATGGGCAGGGACAGAAACTTAGCTCCCGATGAGAAACGATGTGACGTCCGCTGGGACCACGAGACGGTAAGTTTCTTCACCATTCTAACAGTTAATAATAGCTAGCTAACGTTAGCACGCTAGTACAGTGAAAAAGTCAGTGTTATTTAGTAAAAAAGTTGAGATATTATTCTTTGATAAATCTTTCAGGATATCCAATTGGCTTCCATCACTGTGTTACCAGATGGATTGAAGCATTAGATTAATATATTTTCTACGATCTTGCAAGCGTGGGTGAGAAATGGGTCGCAAGCGGAATAATGTTTGCCGTGTAGACTCGTTGCCGTCTTGAATTGGGTATTAGCCACCTAATCTAGTCTAGTTAGCTTAGTGAGCGGCACTTCGTGAAATTGGCTTTTCTTTTCATTTGACTGGCCAGGTAATTTAGCTCGCTAGTGTCGCAAATTAACATTTAGCGAAGCTATCTAGCCAGGACTGCATATCTAGGTAAGTTGTTGGTGTTCACTGTCCCATGGCCGTGTCCCCCGCTTTAAGTTGCTAGTCTAATATTAACGTTACTCAGTGTCGAATTTTTGTCGTTTTGCTAAGGTGGAGAAATTGGACCAGGTTGGAATAACACTTTTAGGTGGATAACTTTGCTGCTTGATTGTTAGAGCTGTCATTCAGTGTTAAAATTTTTAATTGTGTAAAAAGAAGGCAGTTTAAGCTAACGTTGCTAACCACACGTTACCCCGCGCCACATAATGACGTAGTACGAGTTGAAGTTATTTTACTGTCCAATTTCTCTGCAGGACGGCCTATGTGCTGTCGGTAGTAGTAAGCTCTGCACGAAGGGATTTCAATGGAGTTTGATTGCGAGCTGAGAATTGTATTATTGTGAAATTGCTTTTCCACTTCTGTTAACGTGGTTCTGAAAATGCATTTCTCTCAGGCCCATCTTGCTAATATCCACCGTCAACACACTGAAACAGTACCTGCCATGTGCATTCCGTCCACATTGTATAGGTTTTGCAGATTTAAAGACTATTTGATAATCACTTTTTTCCCTTTTCAAATACAGGTTTGCAAATACTACCTTTGTGGATTTTGTCCCGCAGAACTATTTACAAATACACGATCTGACTTGGGTAAGTGAATTTTAACAATGGAGTTCATGTACAGATGGCTAATGGTGATTTTGTCATAGAAACACCTTTCAGCATGTTGCGCAACTCAGTTGACTCTGTTTTCCATGAACCGGTTTGCATGCTAAAGGTTTTGTGATTTTACCCCTTCCCCCGTCTAGGTCCATGTGAAAAAATCCACGATGAGAATCTGAAGAAAATGTAAGTACGCCATTCGGTTCGTTTCTCAAGCATGAGCTCCTTTCCCGCGGTGCCGTCGTTAGTTAGCGGCAGTTATGCTAACGTGCGCGTGAACCCGCGGGATTTCTCTGCGCAGGTATGAGAAGAGCTCTCGCTTCATGAAGGACGGCTATGAGAGGGAATTCCTGCGCTACCTGCAGTCGCTCCTGGCCGAGGTGGAGAGGCGGATCCGCAGGGGCCACGCCCGCCTGGCGCTGTCGGAGACGCAGCAGGCGGCTGGGGTGAGTGCCGTGCCAGCGTGCCGCTGGGTATTACTGTATGCCTGTGTAGCACAGATTTCAGCAGGGGTGCAGGGCGGCTGTCCATAGCTCTGAGAATCTCCTCACAAGACGAGACTCGGGAGTTATTTTTATGTGACTTATGTTGTTGGGCTTTTCTGTTTCTGCCTTTTCAAGGCACCTAAAGACCCAAGTTAATTTCTCAGAAACACAAGATGCTCATTTTTTTTGTTTAACTTCTCCCTGTTGAACGTTAAGCTTCTTCTTAGTCTTCTGTATGAGCAAGCACACCGAGCAAGCACAGTGATTGCGAGGTGGTCCTGTGAGGTCGATGATCAATGCTTTGTCCGTCCCGTCAAACCCTTTCACAGGGTTTTTTGTTTCCCGTTTTTGGCTGTTTTGTTTGGAGTTGGTTTTAATTTAGATGCCGGACACTGCATACTTTAATATGGTCTGAAATTTCTCTCAGGGTTTGGGGCCGTCGGCTAAGAATGAAGAAAAAGCCCAAGTCTTGACTGAAAAGATCGAGGATCTTGTGCAACAGGTATGGTAATCCACAGTGCAATGCTGCTTGTTTTCCATAAAGAATATTTGAGTATTGTTTAAAAAAATGTGTCCTTGCGGTGCATTTAAATAGGTATTGAAAATGAAAATGAAAGTGTGTTTGAAGTGAGAGCCATGTACTTCTAATTGTTATCTGAGCTGAAAGGTAATGTTTTTCTGGATTAAGTCATTTGAAAATGAACCTCAGGGTTAGCGTTCAGTTGTCCATACTGGGCACAGGCTCAAGTTAGCTTTTTCTGGTTTAGAAAAGCCCCGTTTTTGCAAACCAAACGCATTTCTTAAGTTCCCTTTTCTTTCAAACTCGTCTTAGGCCTGATGTAAGTGTGCTGGTGCGTGTGTGTGCGTTGTTCACAGATTGAGGAGCTAGGCTCAGAGGGTCGGGTGGAGGAGGCCCAGGGCATGATGAAGCTGGTGGAGCAGCTGAAGGACGACAGGGAGCTGCTCAGCTCCACCCCCTCTGTGAGTAGCTCCTCCTCCCCACCACTGCTCGGCTCCACCCCCTCTGTGAGTAACTCCTCGTCCTCCTCCTCCTCCTCCTCCTCCTCAGTGCTGCTCAGCCCCGCCCCCTATGTAGCTCTTTGTGCTTCTTAGCTCCAACCACCTGGGAAGATTGTCCCTGTGTTTGCTGCCTAGCTTCACCCCAGGGAATTTTTTTTTTTTTTTTGACATGAAAGGGTTTTGTGGATATCATATTCAACTAAAGCACTGGTTCTCAGTGTAGTGTCACACCTCATGGTGTACGGGGCCTTGTACAACACTGGAAAATGTCCCTCGGGGCAAAATAATGTCTTGGTTCAGGGGACTCAGGGCCACAGTGTATACTTCACCATCAGTGGGGGGTGGTTACAGCGAGTGTCTCAGCTGTGTGCGCCTCTGCCTTGGGCGGGGTTTGAGACGGGTGGGATTACAGCACTCTGGTTGGTGCCTCTGCCCTGGTACGGGGTTTGAGACGGGTGGGATTAAAGCACTCTGGTTGGTGCCTCTGGCCTGGTGCGGGGTTCCAGACGGGTGGGATTAAAGCACTCTGGTTGGTGCCTCTGGCCTGGGCGGGGTTCGAGACGGGTGGGATTAAAGCACTCTGGTTGGTGCGTCTGGCCTGGGCGGGGTTCCAGACGGGTGGGATTAAAGCACTCTGGTTGGTGCGCTCTGGCCTGGGCGGGGTTTCCAGACGGGTGGGATTAAAGCACTCTGGTTGGTGCCTCTGGCCTGGGCGGGTTCGAGACGGGTGGGATTAAGCACTCTGGTTGTGCCTCTGGCCTGGGCGGGGTTCAGACGGGTGGGATTAAAGCACTCTGGTTGGTGCTCTGGCCTGGGCGGGGTTCAGACGGGTGGGATTAAAGCACTCTGGTTGGTGCCTCTGGCTGGGCGGGGTTCGAGACGGGTGGGATTAAAGCACTCTGGTTGGTGCCTCTGGCCTGGGCGGGGTTCGAGACGGGTGGGATTAAAGCACTCTGGTTGGTGCGTCTGGCCTGGGCGGGGTTCCAGACGGGTGGGATTAAAGCACTCTGGTTGGTGCGTCTGGCCTGGGCGGGGTTCCAGACGGGTGGGATTAAAGCACTCTGGTTGGTGCGTCTGGCCTGGGCGGGGTTCGAGACGGGTGGGATTAAAGCACTCTGGTTGGTGCCTCTGGCCTGGTGCGGGGTTTGAGACGGGTGGGATTAAAGCACTCTGGTTGGTGCCTCTGGCCTGGGCGGGGTTCCAGACGGGTGGGATTAAAGCACTCTGGTTGGTGCGTCTGGCCTGGGCGGGGTTCCAGACGGGTGGGATTAAAGCACTCTGGTTGGTGCGTCTGGCCTGGGCGGGGTTTCAGACGGGTGGGATTAAAGCACTCTGGTTGGTGCGTCTGGCCTGGGCGGGGTTTGAGACGGGTGGGATTAAAGCACTCTGGTTGGTGCCTCTGGCCTGGGCGGGGTTCCAGACGGGTGGGATTAAAGCACTCTGGTTGGTGCGTCTGGCCTGGGCGGGGTTCGAGACGGGTGGGATTAAAGCACTCTGGTTGGTGCCTCTGGCCTGGGCGGGGTTTGAGACGGGTGGGATTAAAGCACTCTGGTTGGTGCCTCTGGCCCGGGCGGGGTTCGAGACGGGTGGGATTAAGCACTCTGGTTGGTGCCTCTGGCCCTGGGCGGGGTTTGAGATGGGTGGGATTAAAGCACTCTGGTTGGTGCCTCTGGCCTGGGCGGGGTTCGAGACGGGTGGGATTAAAGCACTCTGGTTGGTGCCTCTGGCCTGGGCGGGGTTCCAGACGGGTGGGATTAAAGCACTCTGGTTGGTGCGTCTGGCCTGGGCGGGGTTCCAGACGGGTGGGATTAAAGCACTCTGGTTGGTGCCTCTGGCCTGGGCAGGGTTCGAGACGGGTTGGATTAAAGCACTCTGGTTGGTGCCTCTGGCCTGGGCGGGGTTCGAGACGGGTGGGATTAAAGCACTCTGGTTGGTGCGTCTGGCCTGGGCGGGGTTCCAGACGGGTGGGATTAAAGCACTCTGGTTGGTGCGTCTGGCCTGGGCGGGGTTCCAGACGGGTGGGATTAAAGCACTCTGGTTGGTGCCTCTGGCCTGGGCGGGGTTCCAGACGGGTGGGATTAAAGCACTCTGGTTGGTGCGTCTGGCCTGGGCGGGGTTCCAGACGGGTGGGATTAAAGCACTCTGGTTGGTGCGTCTGGCCTGGGCGGGGTTCCAGACGGGTGGGATTAAAGCACTCTGGTTGGTGCGTCTGGCCTGGGCGGGGTTCCAGACGGGTGGGATTAAAGCACTCTGGTTGGTGCTCCCGGTGTGTGTTCCTTCAGGCCATTGAAAGCTTCGCTTCTCAGGAGAAGCAGATGGAGGTGTGCGAGGTGTGCGGGGCCTTCCTGATCGTGGGCGACGCCCAGTCCCGCGTGGACGACCACCTGATGGGCAAGCAGCACATGGGCTACGCCAAAATCAAGTCCACGGTCGAGGAGCTGAAAGTGAGTCCCCCCCCGCCTCCAGTCTCAACACACCCCGCTGCGTCAAGTATGGGTTTGGCAACGGTGTCGGTAAAATGTAAACGGTACCCACCCCTACTTGGGAGGTGCCCGGTACCAGACTAAAATGGCAGTGGATATTTGGGGCTTGTGTGGGGTGGCCTGCATGTTGTTCTGGAATGGCCGCCTGACGAGTTTGCCGAATTTGACCCCCCCACCCCCCCTCCCCCCACCCCACCCCCCAGGAGAAACTGCAGCGGCGGCCAGCCGAAACGGAGCGAGAGGAGAAGGGGAGGAAGGAGAAGGAGGACCGCGAGCGCGAGAGGGAGGAGAGGGAGAGGAAGCGCAAAGAGGAGGAAGAGAAGAAGGAGAAGGAGAGAGAGAAGGAGCGGGAGAGAGAGCGGGCGCGGGAGAAGGAAAAAGAGCGGGATCGCGAGCGGGAGAGGGAGCGGGACCGGGAGCGGGGACGCGACCGCGAACGGGAGCGCGAGCGGCACGGGCGGCGCAGCCACTCGCGGAGCCGCCACTCCAGCCGGCCGTCGGACCGCCGGCGGTCCCGCTCCCGAGAGCGCAAGTGGGCCCGGAGCAAAGAGCGGGAGAGGGAGAGGAAACGCAGCAGGTAGCGCACCGCCGAGGCCCGCCCCTCATCTCCATAACCCATGTCATGTTTGGTGTCAGAAACATAACACTGTCATGGTCGTGTCATCCGCGACATGTTCTTGGTTTGTCATCATGCAGACATTGTTCTGGTTTGTGTCATCACGCACAAGTAACACTAGTGTTCATTGGTTCTGGTGTCATCACACACAAGTAACACCAGTGCTCGTTGGTTTTGGTGTCATTACACACAAGTAACACTAGTGCTCATTGGTTCTGGTGTCGTCATGCACAAGTAACGCTAGTGTTTATTGGTTCTGGTGCCATCAAACACCAGTAACACTAGTGTTCGTTGGTTTTGGTGTCATCATGCACAAGTAACATTAGTGTTCATTGGTTATGGAGTGCTTGCAAAAGCAAATTTTCTTGGCAGACTCATTTTTCTAGAACATCTTGCATCTTTCCACATGAACTTTTTTTTTAACCCATAATATTAATTAATATGGATGGGAATTTACTGAAGCAGTTCTGATGGTGTGCTGTGCTCAGGCTCCAGTCTGCGCTCCCCCTGCAGCCAGGTGTGCTGCACGGCTGTAGGGCAGCAGAGGGAGAAGGCTGTAGATAAGAGTGTTTTATTACGGGTGAGTCATGGTCCAGGCGGCTGTGATTACTCACTGCGGGGGCGGACGCTGGGATCGTTCAGTATTCGTCCTCGTCTGGCCGCTTGTGTGGGGGAACGTGGCGGTGTCGGGCCGCGTGTGGAGCACAGGCGCGGGGTCCTAACGCTGCCGGGGCTGGGGCGGGGCCCGTTTCAGGAGCAGGGACAGGGAGAGGAGGCGCAGCCGCGACCGCTCGGAGAGGAAGCAGCGCTCCCGCAGCCGAGAGCGACGCCCGTCCCGCGGCTCGGACGGCCGCAGCCACAAGCACCGGAGCCGCAGCCGGGAACGGGACCGCGAGCGCGACAGGAAGTCCGTGGAGCGCGACAGGAAGTCCACGGAGCGCGACAGGAAGTCCGGGGACAGAGGTGAGGAAGGACAATCTTAACCGGATAATTAGTCTTATTTCTCCTTTAGTCCCCATCCTGCCCCCTAGAAGCTTCCCCTGGCCTGGCCTCCTGTGTCACGCCTGCGTCTGTCGCTCTCATCCAGACTGCGGTGTGTAAAGTCTGCATCGTTTGCACTGGTACAGCTGCCCTGAGACACGTGACCTCTGATGTCACTTCCGCCCGAGTCCAAATATTTTCACCCGGTCGCCTGGGTTACGCATACCAACCCGTTTCAACTGACACCAGTGGTCGCAGAAGTCCCCTAGGTGACTCCAGGGTGTTGTGGGCGGGGCCTACAGGAAGCGATGTGATGTGGTCTGCTGTGGTGGTGCAGTGCAGCGCAGTGGGAAACGACGCGTGAATGTAGTGTTAGCCGTTAAATAGCAAACGTGTAACAGCGAGGGCGTGAGTGAAATTCGGCTACCGAAGGAGGGAGGGAAGCCTCCTTCTGCCAGAGGTAGCAATGCTTCGGGCAGCGGTGTAGTATAATGTGTAAGGAACCGGTCTTGTGAGGGTCACAGGTTTGATTCCCCGGTAGGACGCTGCCGTTGTGCCCTTGAGCAAGGTGCTTAATCTGCATCGCCTCAGTGTACATCCAGCTGTGTAAACGGTTGCGATGTAAATACTGTGTAAAAGTCGCGCAAGTTGCTCTGGATGAGAGCGTCTGCTTAAACGACTGTGATGTGATGTAACGGTGAACCCCTGGCCCCTGTAACATTGGGGACGCCCCCTTTTCCTTCCGCAGACCGCAAAGAAGCGGACGAAAAGAAGAGCGGTAAGACGCCGAAAGAGGAGTCCGGCGGGGAGGGAAGGGCCGCCGGCGCGGCCGACTCGGAGCCGATGGAGGTGGGGCCCTGCGGGGCCCCCGGGTCCCCCGGGTCCCCCGGGGCCGAGCTGAACGGAGCGGCTGAAGACATGCATTCTGAAGGTGACACTCAGTCCAATTAAAACTGATCTGATAGGACCTCAGATCAGACCCAGGTAAGTGCAGGTTCCCCCGCCCATGTGCTCCCTCTCCGGGTACACCCCCCTCCCCCCCCCCCTTCCCGCCCCTCCCTGAACCCCAACCTCTCCCCTGCTCCCCCCCCCCCCACCTCTCCCCTCCCTCTCCCCATTAGACCCCCCCCCTTCCCCCTCGTTTTTTAAAGTGCAGCATAAATGTACACCAAAGATGTGGAGCTAGACCCATGAAATGAATGTTCAGTGACTTCGTGCCAGAAGGGAGGCCACCCATAGCCCTACAAACACGCTTGGAGGTACCTTATCCTGTTTCAGTCAATTTTTTTATGCACATTGCAGTGAGTTAGGGACAGTGTAAACACGCGCCATGCGCACGCAAACGTTTATTCTCCCGACGTGGAGTTAAACGCTTGCCACTGTGTTCAGCCTGCACACTAAGGCAGACTAAAGCATTTCATGTTGTGCACAGCTGTGATTTTGTGTATCATGTTACAGTATTGGATTATGTGTGGGGAAATTATTTTTGCTATAATATTTACTGGCCAACATTTTTGAATATTCCTGTTTTTTTATATTTTGGTTCTTTTTTTAAAATTTTTATTTAAGCTTTTTTTTTTTAACCAACCCCAACAGGACTCTAAAGCATTTAGAAAAGGATATTTGTTTTCGTGTGCAGCTTGTCGGCGACGTGCCCGTTTCCGATGGTACGGACGCCGGCGGGCTTTGTGTCCTGCTGCTGTGCGCTCCAGTGCAGTTTAGCACTGGGACGGTGGGAGGGAGCCGTAGGGCTAACGAGTTATCTCGGTCCACCTCCGTACCTTATACAGCAGTGCCGTTGCGAGCGAGCGACCTCATCAAAAGCCAAAATAAAATGCAAGGAAACTTTCGAACCCGTGCAGGTATTCGCTCCAGGTACTCTCCTTCCTCCACGCGCGCCCGGGTTTTTGAATGCTCTCGCGTTGTGTCGGCTGTTCCAGTGTGATGTGTGTCATGTGACGATCGGGGCACTGCGACAAGGGCGTGGGCCCAGAGACGGCCCGATGCCTCCATGTTTGAGCTAAAATAATGTGCTGAAGTCTCTGAGCATGCAGCAGGCTTTTTTATTTATTTGATTTTGTTTGTTTTTTCTTCTTCCTGACACCACTGTTGCCCTGAGAAGGTCCTCACCTCTCGAGGTTAATGGAAAAATGTACATATATATTTTTGGCCTCTGGAGGTCCTGATCTGTAGCACTGGTTTTACATGGAAAGAATGCATATAACGTAATGACCATAATATTCTAGAAAAGTGGGAACTTAAATCAACATGCTTCCAGGACAGTGTATCAAAGCCATTCATTTTCAACAAGAAACAAACATGAAACAAGAAACCTTTTTAAAAAAAATATATGTATATCTTCAGATCTTCAGATATAATCTATTGATTGACAAGTAAATACTTTTTGTAGCAGGGGTGTCTAGCATCTATCTGTTCACCCAACAAAGCTGCCGTTGTCATTAGGCTGGAAAACTGTCGTTTTTTTTTATTGTTTACAGAATTTCCAGTTGAAGCTACGCCCACTTTCAGGTTTATGTGAATACAGATACAGATGGATAGCTCTGTTGGTTGAACAGACACTGCAGGCCTCCTGTTTTGTAAGGAATTTGACACTCAGCTTAATCTCTGTATTTTACTTCTAATATGGAACTACAACTCCCAGGAGTAGCGTTTCACAGTGATTTGCAGTGCCAGCAGTTGCATTTACATTTAGTACTTTTTATGGTCACCTAATTTACTTTAGCAGGGATTTCTAAATGAACTGTCTGAAGTGACCCATTACACATTAACCTGTGAAATGGATCCTTGCCCTGGGCATGTGGTACTGCAGGTGCTACCCTATACTAGAGGTACTGCATTATACTAGAGGTACTGCAGGTGCTGCCCTATACTAGAGGTACTGCACTCTAGTATTTGGAGATGAATTGGGCGTGCCTTACCTAACTGGTGAATATGCTCTCGCTCAGAATCACACACGGGCTGCATTTTGTCCCCCGTTTCAGAGTGAGGGATGGGCTTGATGTCTCTGACACAGGTGCTGAAATCCAGCAAAACGAGCTCACGAAACATCTGAAACTGTTCAAAAAATAGATCCAGATTTTTTTTTTAAACACAAATGAACAAAAAGAACCTGTTGTTGGTTAATTAATGTCACGGTGAACGCTATTCGGTAATTAGAGGGAGATGTCAGTGGGGCAGGAGTTCTAATGGAAGCCTGCGGCTTAGAGAGAGGGTTGCATAACTTGTTGCTATGGAAACCAGTGGCGAATGGGCTTCACTAATGGGCTCACCCTCTGACTGTCTGTGCATGCCAGGGGCTGATGGGATGCGGGGAGGAAGAGGATCTGAAGACTTCCTGTCCTGAGCCTGCTGCTTTAAACAAGGTGAACTACAGCTGTAGTGGCTTATAGATGCACAGAAAAAGAGAAAAAAAAACCTGTGTTAAAAACGGTATCTGTTGCCCACCACCCCACCCCTCCCCCCCCCACTTTCAGGACTTGGTGTTCCCCACATTGCTTACTTCCGTTCTGTAGTCCCCCACACAGCACACAGCCTGGAAGCACATGGAGTGTCACTTTTGGCATTTTATTTTTGATCTCCATATCAGAAAAAAAAAACAAAAACAAAAAAAAAAAAAGCTTTTGTACATGTGGCTCGTTAGGTTTTTTGACATCAGGTTGTGCGTTGACTTTTTATAGCGAAATATCAGTTCTCTCACAGCATTTGTACCAGAAACATCAATGTCCGGAAACATCAATTGGTTTCCTCACTTGAAAATATCACTTATTTTGATTGTTTTGTTTCCTTTAGTGTTGAGGCAAACTGACGTACAATTTTGCAAATTGGATTGATTTTATCATTATTATTTTTTTCCTTCTGATTTTCAAAGCCTGTAAATTTGTGTTAATAAAAAGTACAACATTTCTTTCCTGGAATTTGCTTACTGATTCTATCGGTTATGCACATCCTTCCGTTTTCTTTCTTGGTATTTTTAACGTCTAGACTGCTGGTGCAAGTCCCAGTCAAAACATTGCACCACATTTTGTTACAGTACAATCAGTCCTAGTCTTGAATGGTTATGCGTTTGTTTATAGACTAGCTCTGCGCTGCTGCATGCGAGTTGTGTCTCAAACTGTATGTACTGCTGCCCCTTTTGACCAGGTCTCTCTCTTAATCTCAGTGGAACTGGCCTGGTTTAATAAAGGTCAATAAAAAGGAAAAATACACCCTTTTTCCAAGTGTCCACTAAGCCAGTCCTCTGGAAAACTGCAACACAAACAAGGTAAGTTGAACGAGGGATGTAGGACCGTCTGGTACTTGACATTCTTGTGAAATGCTATTGCTTTAAATTAGATTTTCATTACTTTAAAATAAAAATGAATGTGAGAATATATTTTGAAAGAGAACTGACTGCGTGACATCAGAGTAAAGTGTGCTATCTTTTGATAAGACCTGTACAGATTATTTTGCACTTTATAGCTAACATGGCGTAATGCATAATATGACGACATTACGATGTAGACATTTTGTTGCGTTATATCAAGAAGAGTTTAAAGTCTGCAGTTGGTGTTAGAAAAAAAAGTATTCAGTCAAAGAGCGATCATTTAGGGGCCCTTGACAGCAAAGGATTTCGGGTGCATTTGGTATCTTTCCGATGGTTCGATAACAGAAGTTTCGCGCAGATAAGTCGTTCATCTTGGGGACTTTGCGTCATTTTAAATGACCCGGCGGTGCCCATATTGCACTGAAAGAATAATCACGGCTAGGCTCTGTCTCGAAGCATGATGCCAACAGAATACCAAAGTAGCCCAATGACGCAGGAATTGCGTCTGTATACAGGCGGAACCGATTGCAAGGATGGGGATGAATTTTATTGCGAGACGCAGTGCGATTCATAGGTTTTCTGGCGAACCTCCGTAATCATGAAATGAAATGCCACGTCGAGCACATTTACATTTTTAATGACCATCATGACGTGGTCACTGAGGGTGTGTGCGTTGCCCTATAGGAACATGTTTTACCTTGCTAGCCTTGTTCTTACAGTTTGTATCATCCGCTCTTGAAAGTTCTGTCCCGTATTCGTTCAAGCGGAAAACTAAAGATCGCATTGATGCGCCAGCGTATAACATGCTGGGAATATAAACAGTCTACTGCAGCATTCCCGCGAGTAGCATATTGCAAAGTGCGACGGACATGCATGCGCAATAGAAACGAAAAAGATCTCAACTTAAAGATTCGTTATTTTCCTTTGCAGCAATGAATGTGCATACGGGGTTAAAACAGCTGCACCGCAATAGAAATCGCTGCAATTAAGGGAACTAGTATGAACGACAAGGATGTAGGCTACCTGTTCCTTGGGATGCTACAACGCGTCTTCAACGCGAGCTGCTGCTTTAGTGTGCTCGCATCTAACGCCACGTATACCAGTCCGTGTAATAAGTGACTAATGACGCAGTTTAGACATTCTAAATAATCGCTGTCATCTGTAAACAACTTGTACACTAGATTTGTTTCAATGTTTATCGAACTCTGCAGTCCGGAAGTATAGGCTGTGTGAAATGCGCAGACCTGTAACAGAATTTGAGCGAGATGATTGGATATTAATGACAACTGTGTCAAAGATTATACAGTGATTGTCTCGAACCACATTACAGGGTAATGTATCTCTTGATTATAATCACGAGTAAAATAGATGGGCGTATGGATTTTGTCTAGAACACAGGCAGAAATTATGTCATTTAAGGTTAAGGGAGGGAGGGAGGGGAGGGGGTTGGGTAGGGGCAGGCATTAAACACAGTGACAGCGTGCTTGTGTTGAGGGTAGCACTGACTCATGTGCTGGAAGGATCTGATCCCCCGGGACGCAGTATGATTTCGTAACATTTAAGGCTAAGTGTTATGCATTTCATATGCACTAGCTTCTGCGAAAATTAGTATTCTTCGTAAAAAAATCATCACGGCACGCTGCGTTGATGACACGCCGATTCACAAGTCCTGCGCCCTGCACGCGCATCCATTCATTGCGCAGTGAGTGAGTGAGGCCGGCGTAATCTGTACGGAGACAGCGGAGCGCTCCTAGCCGGGTTGGGCACGCGACGGCCCCGGTCTGCGCCGCGATTGGACACTGACTGCGGTGGGCTGGATTTTTTTGTCATCCTCCCTCTTCCCCTCTCGCGTGCAGGAGAGACTGGGAGACAAAAGGGTAACGTACGGAGGTCTGACAGTGGCGCCGACAGCTAGAGACAGGCTGCCTTGCGAGGTGAAACTGCGTGCGACTGCGCCTGCCGTATCAATAAAAGGATCAGCGCAATACAGCGCCGGAGACAAGAATTCTCTCTGGATGACAACGTTTTTGCATTCAACTTAATATTTACATTTTGCATCCTGAATGAAGAAGCCATAATAGATCCGTGTATGTACTGTGATTCGAAAGGTGAGTAATGTGCACATTAAAAATGATTTCACTTGATCAACGTTCATGAACCGAGATAAGTTTGCGTGTTTTGATTCTGTTAGGCTTTGCAATGATTGCGCGCAATGCAATACGCACTGTTTGTTCCGGTTCCTTGGTCAGAATGCTGATTTTATTTTATTTTAATTGGATCGGGAATCGTACGTTACGGTTGTTTGTCAACAAACGAGATGGATGCGGTTTGGTTAATCCATGTCTTATTTTTTGGTTAGCCGGGGAAACATTTTTTTACTAAGGCTTATAAGGCGAATGTTTATTGCTGACAGTTTTGGTCTTCATTGCTCGTGTTTATATTTACCTGTCCGCTCAGTTCTGTTGCATACCAATGATTCGCTGTGCATTTGCAATGTGGGTGGCGGACGAGTGGAGAACAATGGGTATATTTCTTGCAAAGGTGTGCCTTCATGTCATTATGTCAGGAAGAATAATGCTTGTTAGTGTGTTCAAATATGTGCGCAGGCAGTTGCATTGACGCACATTTCTAATAAAATAAAAAACATGTTAATGTTGACCATGTATGTCACACATGTACATAGCTTGGCACATTGTGTTGTGCTAGCCAATAGCATGTCGGATTCATTTTTAAGATTCGTGTTTACCATAACATTTTTTTTTTTAAACAAATGTGCATTCTCCCTCTTGCACACATAAACATACAAACAGCGCAAATCAATAATCACACTCACATAGGCTACTCGTTTAATTCTCACAAATACCCGTACAGACAGGCAGACACACACATTGTTCAGGCAAGGCCGCACACACATTTGAAACGTCCACTTCTAAAACACAGCCGTCTGTTTTGCTAGGTGTTATTGCCCGTAGGCTATACAGTCAGAACAGTGCCTGTACGGTTGGTGTCTCTCTCTGTACGTTCGTGCTGAGGCCCGGCCCTGAAAGGTACCGCTGCGGACATGAACAAGCAGAACCCCCCCACTCCACCACTCCAACCCTCCCCACCTCACCACGGCTCTCATCCTCCTTCCGTCTGGCTGTTATCTTGTCAGTCAGCTGGCTGTGTACAGCATTCATCTCTGTCCAGGGAGTTGTGCGACGGCGCATCTCTCAAACGTGCGCAGTGCTCCCGACTCTCGTCTCAAACGTGACCTGAATGAAGCCTGACAGACGGAAGCCCGCAGTCAGAGCGTGCACGTGATAAGTGGTCCTGTTAAAACAAACAACGGGAAACACATTTCTTTTCTTCTTTCTTTCTTTCTTTCTTTTTTTTTTGTTGTTGAAGGGAATATCCCTTTGTTAAGATTTTAGATTAAACCCATTCTTGTCTGGGAGAAAAGAATGGGGGGGGGGGGGGGGGGTGCATGAAGCACACATGAAAAGGCTATGATGACTGATCATTTAGGAGAAAGGGTAGAGCACAGCAGAGGAGAGAGAAAGGCCCTTAGTGCCCCTGTCTTTGCCAAAACACAAATCCAGCTCAGTGTTTTTAAAAATTTTTTTTAAAGGAATTGAAGCTGAAAGCCTGGCAGATGAGCCTCATATTCTATCAGACCTTCAGCCCAACGGCTCTGTTTCCTGGTTATGTACACAAAGTCTGACAGTGAAACTGGTAGTGCAGCTACTGCTCTGGGTGCACATATGTGCATGCACAGATACATGCTGTACTGTGGGTTGCATATATGTGCATGCACAAATATGTGCTCTATTGCGGGGTGCATATATGTGCATGCACAGATATGTGCTCTGTTGTGGGGTGCATATATGTGCATGCACAAATATGTGCTCTGTTGTGGGGTGCATATATGTGGATGCACAGATGCATGCTCCATTGTGGGGTGCACATATGTGCTCTATTGTGACTATTGAAAGATGACTATTTGTAGCGGACTAGGGCTAGTTGTCTTCTGTAGACCCTGCTTTGGCCTGACCTGGTTTGTCCAGCACCTACAACTGTTTGTACATTATAGTTTTGGGTTTTTTGTTTTTATGTGTCTTGTCAAAATGTGTTTGTTCATAGTATGTCGGGGGAAATTTCCTTTGGATTTGGGACGTAACAACGAACAACGTCCATGGAGAGGGTTAGACAGAATGTGTGTAAATGCGCATGTGACAAAGTAACACTGAAGCTACGGTGGGTGCAAGGCGCAAGAATTTGTTGAAGCTTAATTTTTTTCCCCTTAATTGCAAGGGAGAGGGAAACGTTATGTGTAATTTCATTTGTCGAGAAAGCTGCAGCAGGGCATGCCATACCAATGAGTGAACTGATCTTACAAACGTGGGACAGGGGTGCATGGTAGATTGGTAAGCACTTATGGGGTATAACGTACACAGCACTGGAACATAGATGTGTTACACCCCATTTCAAACAAGCACACCCAGAACGCCAGCCTTTATATTTGCAGCCTACGTGCTCTATGTTAGAATATGAATATGAGTCAGAATGTGAATATGATTATCCTGTAGAAAAGCACATTTCATTCTACATGTCAAAAAAAACCTGCCTGTAATCCAAAAGGTGTTTAAATGGTATCAAATTCAAATGAATGCAATGCTGTTTTCTTAGCTTCTTCTTTCAAGACCGTCAAAACTGTATGGTTGTGTAGACCTTGTACAGAATGTTCTGATTTTTTGTTTTTTGGAATGCGGTTTTCTATTAGTACTGTAATAGATTTTGAAAAAGGGCATGAAAATAAGAACATTCCCATTATGACTGGCTCCCGTGCTAAGTGTAACCCTGCTGCCTCATTAGTGACAAAATCCAGTTACATTTTGGTCTTTTTGAACAGCAGCGACAGGAAATGCAGAAGCAACGCTTACCATTAACGGTTTGAGCATGGCATGTTCTCAGAAAAAAAAAATTTAAATGTCTTGCATTTGTATTTTAACAGCGGTGCTTGAAATGTATTTGGTTTACTAAGGAACGATCAGAAATGCGGATGTACAAAACATTAACTAAATAGGATGCGTTTTTTTTCTCAGGATTTTTTTAACGGAGCCATAAATATGTTAAAAAAGCTGTTTTCGAAAAATCTGGAAGCACTGCCTCTCCATCTAAAGCAGTGGTGGGCAATGAGGCCCGTGTCTGTTTCTGGTTTTCATGCCTAACTTATGGCCTTAATTCATTAATCATCCCTAACATTTACACCACCTGACATTTCAGCTGCATCTCTTGATAAGCGCTCGGATGACGGCTGAAGACTGTTCTTGTGTCCCTATACGAAGCTGGGAAACTGTTTTACTGCGATCTATTCTACCAGTGGGCCAGTGTTGGTGTGTACAGCCAGTTAGCTCATTTAGCCAGGTTAACACAAACCCTGCACACAAACCCTGCCCACCAGGTCCAGAGTGCCCACCCTGATCTAAAGCCTGACTTCAGTGCGATGCCTCACAGGAGCCTCTGCCCTTCTTCCTCTGTTCTTCTCTCCAGCACGGGTCACCGGTTGATCGCCCCCTCCTCCGCCCCCTCGCCCCTTAGCCCCGCCCACCAGGCAGAATGAGCTCCTCCTCCCCCGTGGCGTCCCGCCCCTCTGTTGACATCCTGGAGGAGCTTCAGCTCATAGCCGCTCAGAACCTGGAGAAGCTGGAGATCAACAAGTACTACGATGTCATCCAGGAGCTGGGCAAGGGGACCTACGGCAAGGTGGACCTGGTGGTCCATAAAATCAGAGGTGGGTCCACTGTGTAGGTCGCCGATAGTGAAACTTTGCATGGACTTGGATTGTGTTTTCAGATCAACGTGGCCTAATGTTTATGTTTAATACATTTATGAAATTCGCTGATGTATTTCAGAATGAGCCAACATTATTTCTAGTAATATTTCTCATCTCAAGTATATCAAGAAAAAGGAATCCTTGTTGATTGTTACCATTTGTGCATGCTTTTCTCCTTTTGTCTGTCAATTTTATCTGTCAATTTTACAGTAGGTATTGTCAAAGAGCAAGGATGTGTGGGAATGGCTTGCTTATACAACATATGCTTCAGTGCATGCTGTGATTTACTGTCCTTTGTAGTAAATGAGGACACAGTCAGAGGAGGCTGAAAACTTACTCTCTTTCGCGTACTTGAGTTTCAGAACATTACTTTATAGAATCAGAAACATAATTCCACGCTTCCCTGCATTCTAGATAACATGTGCGCTCGTGAAAGGGCATTGCTTTACTGTTCTTCGTGCGTCTCTACGACTCTTAACGACTTAACGACTTAACGACTACTGTATTTTTCCATAGATTGCTTGTTGCGTCTCTTTGTGTAATGTTAATCAGTTTAACCATCAGGGTCCAAGTTGAACTGTGCTGTTCCCGCACTTGGACGGTCTTCTCTCTAGGGTTTCGTCATACTTGTTCCTGGTTATGGTCATACACTTTGTTGTACGTCGCTCTGGATAAGAGCGTCTGCCAAATGCCTGTAATGTAATGTAATGTTATGTCTCGTTTTTCTTCAGGCACTAAAATGGCGCTGAAGTTCCTCCGAAAGAAGACCACCAAGCTCAGGAGCTTCCTGCGGGAGTACAGCATCTCCCTGTACCTGTCTCCCTGCCCGTTCATCATCAACATGTACGGTATCGCCTTCGAGACCGACGAGTACTACATCTTCGCACAGGAGTACGCCCCGGCCGGGGACCTCTTCGACATCATTCCCCCGCAGGTAAACAGATCCGACTCGAAAAGGGGCCTTGTCCTCTTCTCACCTGTTAGCACAGACTGCCTTTCTGCCCAAGCACTGGGACGCTATGCTCTGCACTTTCCCCCGCAAACGTGGAACACTCACATTTTTTTAATGTACCTTTTGTTCTTAGTTGCTTTTCATTTGAGTTTTTTTTTTTGTGTGTTTTAATTCATTTCATTACAGGACATTTTTATCTAGCGCCTTTACACCAGGTATATGAAGCTTTAGCAAACGAACAAAACGAGTAATTAAGAATTAAAACGAGCGCTTGGATATACAAACCATTAAGTCTGCGCAATGAATGTTAAACAAAAGACTCACAGTTCTATATTCCCTCTGTCCTCTGCTCTTCCGTGTCTAAGGCTCTGGTTTGTAATAAGTGGTTTCAGATGTTTTGCGATCTTCAGGAACTCCTCTTCATGAATATTCTTAACGAGGCAGCAAATTCAAAGGCTTTTAGCTTCAGTAGCGTCTCTTCAGGAAGGAGATTATCTGTGGTCAGTGGATGCTTGCGGGCTGCTTTGTGAATTCTTAATAGCTTCCCAGGCTTTGATGTTCTTGTAGAGCCTGCGTAGGGTTAGTTTTTTAATGGATGTGCGCAGTACATCATATAATATAGCACGTCTCTCTCTCTCTCTCTCTCTCTCTCTCTGTCTCTCTCTCTCTCTCTCTTCTCTCTCTCTCTGTATCTCTCTCTCTCTCTCTTCTCTCTCTTCTCTCTCTCTCTCTTCTCTCTCTCTCTCCTCATCTCTTCTCTCTCTCTCTCTCTCTCCTTCTGTACTCTCTCTCTCTCTCTCTCTCTCTCTCTCTCTCTCTCTCTCTCTCTCTCTCTCTCTCTCTCTCTCTCTCTCTCTCTCTCTCTCTCTCTCTCTCCTTCTGTATCTCTCTCTCTCTCTCTCTCTCTCTCCTTGCTGATAGGTGGGACTTCCGGAGACGGTGGCCAAGCGATGTGTCCACCAGGTGACCATCGCGCTGGACTACCTGCACTGCAAGAAGCTGGTGCACCGCGACATCAAGCCCGAGAACGTGCTCCTGTTCGACCGCGAGTGCCGCAAGGTCAAGCTGTCGGACTTCGGGATGACGCGGCGGGCGGGGTCGCCCGTGAAGCGGGTGAGCGGGACCATCCCGTACACGGCGCCGGAGCTGTGCGACCCGGCGCGCCGCGAGGGCTTCGGCGTGGACTACGGCACGGACGTCTGGGCCTTCGGCGTGCTCCTCTTCTGCATGCTGACCGGCAACTTCCCCTGGGAGAAGGCCCTGCCGTCCGACGGCTTCTACGAGGAGTTCGTCCGCTGGCAGCGGCGGCGGGCGGGGGGTGCGGGGGCGGGGGCGGGGTCGGGGGCGGTGCCCTCCCAGTGGCGGCGCTTTTCGGACGAGGCCCTGCGCATGTTCCGGAAGCTCCTGTCCCTGGACCCCCTGCGCCGCTGCGCCGTCAAGGAGGTGTTCGCGCACCTGGGCCACGGCTGGATGCTGGACGGCGACGGCACCGCCGCCGCGGCCGCCGCCGCCTGCTCCGCCGATCTCAGCCCCGCCTCTTCCTCCTCCTCCTCCTCCTCGTCCTCGTCCTCCTCCTCCTCCTGCGAGGAGGACGTGCTGGTCGATCGCCTGAGGCAGCAGACCCTCTCGCCCGTCTGTGGCGCCACGCAGGCTGGCGTCGTCGTCATGGACGGCGTGCCCTCCCACTTCGCCCCGGTGTCGACAAGCGGCTACGAGCGAGTTTCCCGCGACAACGGCAGTGGTGGCCGCATCCTGGTCACCACGCCGATCGAGATCTGTGTCTAGGGGTAGCGGCTGTCCTCCTCAGCCACCCCCCCCCCCCCACATGCACACACGCACACACTCTCACTTGCACACAACACACACACACAAATAAACAGTGATGCGCACTGGCTCACACACGTGAACACATGCTAACCAACAATCACAATTGACTAAAGTTATTTTCCAAATGGGGTAAAAAGAAGATTACAGCATTTCTCTTTGGGGGGGAAAAAAAAGCAAACACAGGTTAATTAATTTGTGATTGCCAACGCTCTTGTTTTTTCACTAAATATTAACTGCTGGTTTCCAGTGCTGTGATTTGCAGGGAATTCTGGAGTGTCTGGCTTGACTTTCATGATTCCCTAAAGCATTCCCAAAGCGTTCCCAATGATGACTCGGTCTGAGGGAGGGAGTCGGTCAGTTCTGGGCGTGTCAGGCATATGAGACAGACCAAAACACGTAACCAATGATTGAAGGAAAAAGCATCAAGATAATGTGTTGCACCATTCCTGATGAAAGGGCAATCCAGAAGTTATTTCTTAAAGCAATACCTTCAAAGTTTTTCTGCAAAAAAAAAGGCGAAAGGAGGAGTCCAGGCATTCAGTGGTATCTGTGTGGAGAGAAAGTTTGACTTTTATTTCTGAGGCTGGTGGAAATGCAGCACTTTAAAAAATGTTGGACTAAAATGTTTCTTGAAGAAGAAAAATTTGAATCATATTGTGCCGTTTACTGTAATTAAATGTAAACAATAGCACTATGATGTACTTTTATGTAAGTTTATTGTGTGGGGAAAATGGAAGTTTCACGAATGTGGGACACCAAGTCTTAATTTAATCTTTCTGGTTTATTGTTATTTATTTGAATCTTGAATTCTCTGAAATATATTTTTGCTATTTGTTTGTATAAATTGATGTTAGATTATTTTTTTGATACTTTGGTTCGCTGAATCAGCTGGGTATTTATTTTTTACACATAATAAAAATATCATGCCTTGTGTTTCTGAATGAAAATGGTGTCAGAAAGTAAACAGCAACAGCACCAATGACTACGGTGGCCAGTCCAGGTATATTGCCCATGTAACGGCAGTTTTTTTGTTTTGTTTCCGGTGATTCTTCACTTCAGTCGGATTGTTTGTTGTTCTGCAGTGTGAACCCAGGCTTGGTTTAACAGTGACAGTGAACAGGCACCCATTTTACATTCCTGGAAGAAATCTCTCTAAATCGGACATCATAGCCGCTGTAAAAAAAAAAAAAAAAAAAAAAACTTAACTCAGCAGTACTCCTGAGATATGAACGGAAAAAATCACAGGATGCTTCTCGTCATTCCGCCGTGACCGTTGCCCTAAAGATCGATGGGAATGAGTGAAACCGGAAGAATCCGGAAACCGGAGCCTTTGAATAGGAGCTGGAGTCATAACAGACCCAAAGCTAATGCGATAAAATGATTATTCAGCCACTCTGTCAACCGCCAAACTGCCTGTCTTCGTTATTTATTTAATGACGGCCATCGCTTTTTAAAATGGCGGGTAATTCCGATACTTCTAATGTATAACATAGCATCAGTAGGTGCGGTTTAACCACAATAATTGCAGGAGTATTGTGTTGGAAGATTACCGATTAACAAAATGTGGAACAGTCGTCATGTCAGTTTTAATGTGGGCACTTAGAATTCACTCAAAGCAGCCTGATTAGAATGGCATTCAAGGCTAAATTAATTATCTGCCAGTCAACACTTTTCGTCCTGGTGTTTTAAAAAAATAATAATAATAATAATGATGCCAGCTGGTACTTGGAGACTGGTGCAGATTTCAGTTTAAAACCAATATAATAAATTCAAATCTTACTTATTAATTCCCACGTCCATTACGTGTTAATCAAAAACAGAGCTACAGTATTGTTTTTTTTCCTGATTTTTGTAGACACAATCTGATGATCTATGGCAATTATAATTATGTTTATTGTGTTTACAAAAAAAAAAAAAAAGATGTTTAAGGGCATTTTTAAAAATTGCATGGAACTATAAACAGCCATTTTCTTTAAAAAAAAAAAATCTAAATGAAAGTGGTGTGCTTGCATAAAAGTTGTAAAGACTGCTGTATGGTGAAATTTTGCTATTGCACAGTTTCTTGTAGAACATTCCAGAGAAGGATTTGTTTTCGTGGTTTCTGGAAATAATCTACAGTAGGGCTAAAACAAATTAAATTGTGTACTCTTTGTATTATATATGTTGTAGTTGTTTTATTACAAAGTCTGACATAATCAAGAGGTCCTATGAGTAATTGCTCCTTGTGTGGGGATGCAGCCTGCATTTGCTTGATGATTATCTCAGAGATAGAGAGAGGGACTTATTACTGACAGACATGGTAATAAAAGGTTCCTTTCTCCTCATTTCCTTTGATGGGATTTACCTTTTGAGAAAACCCTCCAAGATTGAAAAAGTTTAAATGGTGTGGGAAAAACAACCAACATTTGTCTTGATTGAAAAAAAAAAAGAATAAATTATGGATGTATGTATTTAGGGGGAGAACAATGAGTGAGGGGTATTTTGTAATAGACTGTTTGTGTGTTGTGTTTTTGTAGAAATTGATTGCATGAATTTAACAATATCGTCATGGAAATAATGACATCCATTGTGCAGCAAGCCACAGCATCTTTTATTTTTTTTGCCGTGCGAAATTGTCACAGTGTAATCAAATTTCATATTTTTTATGTCTTCCTCAATGCTAGTCATCTCATACTATGAAATACTCCTGCGCTTGTTTGGTGACAGAGTGTTTTATGATATGAGATACTCTTGTACTTGCTTGGTGACTTCAGAGTGCAAGCAATGGTCCAGTCCTTATGTATAGATTCCCAACGTTCATGATGTAATGTGGTCCCAGTGCAGAAATTAAGAGTTTCTTGTTTACCGACAGGTGACATTTTGATGCTGCTGCTGCTGCTGCTGCTGCATTTTTTTTTTCTTTTTGTGGAGTTATAACTAGAAGAAAAACATGACGGTAGAAGTTTTGTCCAACTCAGCCGTAGCAATACAGTCTTCCTCGGAAGCTACTTCTTACTTTCATTGAAAATTAAATAAAAATAAATGATGGAAAACATTTTAAAAAGTCAATTCATGGATGGTTTGTGTTAATTGTTGTCTGTTGTTTTTTCTTCTTTGAATTATCCAAAGTTTTTTAATGATGTTATTTGCCAATCAGACATGGTTATTAAACTATGGCTGTCGATCTGACGTGCCCTTTTATTTGTGCTAAGCCAGAATTAAAGAAGATATGTAAACAAATAGGAGTTGGTTGTTGAATGGTTGCTGAATAAACATAATGTGGATGAAACATAATGTTGATTCAAGTGGATGAAAGAATGACATATTTAGAATTTTATATTTTTTCACTTTTTTAGAAATAAGACTACATAGTCAGGTATTTTCTTTTCTACTGCACCACTTTTTTCTCTCCATAAATGCCCATGCACATTTTTGTAAATTTGTTCATTATAATTATTTAATGAACATGATTTTTCATGTTGCTGAATGAGAAATATTTCCATTCTTCCGGACGAAAGATATATTTGTGCCTGTGGCGGAGGCACACTTAAGGCACAGTTGGCACTGGTCGTGCACAGCAACTGTACATCTAAATTGCCCCTATATATGAGTGTGTGAGCAAATGGTATGTGTGTGTGTTGTGCTGGTGTGGACTGGTGACCTGTCCAGGATGTATTCCTGCCATTTGTCCAATGCATGCTGGGATAGGCACCACCACCCTCCCACAATCCTCACCAGGAATAGATAATGGATGGAATTTATTATAGGGGTGTCTCCAAATAATAAGAAATTCATCAAAAGAATGCAGCAATCACTTTATTTAACAAGAGCTTGTGTACAAAAAGGGCAGGAAAACATTTTTGAAGCAGTTTCACTTGTGCATTCACAATATCAACAAACGATCTCCCTTGTTTCTAGCAACCGTACATTTATAGAATTTCCCAGAATATTCACCCCAAAACTCTGGTGTCCAAGACTACAGCTAAATGCTCTACTGTGCTGAATGAAACTCCACATACACTGAGACACACACACACACACACACACTATTCTTTTGCAGTTCAGAATTGGGATGTAAAGCAAAAAAAAAAACAAAAGAAAAAAAACAGAAGGTCAGAGGCTGGGTCTATCAATGCGAGTGTACACGTGTACGTATGCGTCTCCCCCCCCCCCACCAGCAATAGGACATGGTAAATATACTTCTTGTTTGCCACTTTGATAATTGTCTTGGTAAAAACCTCCAATCGAGCTGCAGTACACCTTCCAAACAGAAGTGCTCAAATAGGACTTGGGCCAATCACGTGCAACGGGAGAAGCACTTTGGACCAATGGATAGCCACGAAACCAGCCATACCTCAAACGAATATCTCCCCACAACTGAGAGCACACAGTGACAGTCAGTCTCTACTCCTCTTCTGAAAAGCCCTTTGCTGGTTACTGAATTCCTACAAAGAAAAAATAGTAATAATAATACTGCCACTTACATAATAACACAGTACCCACTGCCAAGTGAGTCTGATGACATCTGTCCCTGCGGAGCTCAGTCACATTGAACGTCCCTTTCGATAGAACGGATTATAAAAGGACAAATAAGCGGGAGGCTTCCCAATTATATAAACACATGTCCATCTCTGCACTGTGTATAATCTCATCCATTTCACAGAGCTTGGACTGGGTAGCATTTCTGTTTAAACACCATTCACGTTGAAAAGACTGAGCAGTACAAAATGTTCCTACTTCAAGTGTGGTTAGACTGAATAAAATAAAAATAAAAAAGATATTAAATTACAAATGAATACATTCAAGCAGCCCTCAGTTAACTTATCATGAAAAGAATGGTTAAACTGCGTCTCTGAAGGTCTTGGGGATTTCTACAGATTGTTAAAAATAATAAAACAATGAATTTCAACTCAAACAAATTCAATCTTAATTTCAATGTAAAATTGTCCAGGCATGTACGTAATTGTGCGGTGAAATGCTTTAACACTTCAACTGTGATTGGAACATTCTGAACTGAACATTCTAATTCTGATGTCACAATCAATGCTGGTATTTGAAACGGATGGAGTTCAAAAACACTGACGTGGAATTTTTTTTAAGGAACATTCCAAAAAAACCTACTCTTCAAAGGGTTAACATGGTGTCACTGAATGCTGTGCATCTCTGCTCAAGGAGCAGCTCACCAGAGAGAGAGCGAGAGGAGGACTGGGAGATCAGTCCAAAGAATACAAACAAAAATATTGAGTCTCCCTGAGATTAATCCATTTTAAAAGTCAATCAAGTACACACTAAATAAAATCTAATTTGGAAATAAATTGTATGATAATAAATGATGATAAATTAATGTCCAGCAAGAAACTGAATTTCATATTTTCAGGTCTTCTGATATTTTTTTTTTGGTCAACCCCACACTCAGAGTTTTGACTTACAGTGGGGTTCAGCGATGTTCAGCACACGCACTTCCTCAGAGGTCTAGTTAAAAAGAATTTCATGAACCTCATTTATAATAAGAGAAATGACTTTACAATGAGGCACACTAAAAAAAAATGCATGCAAACACACACACATTTAAGTTTTTTTTTTTTTTTTTTCCCCTCTCCTCTACCTTTCTTTGACCTGTTCATGACCTGGCTTTACTCCAGGGCCTCAGACATCACCTCAGTTACGGTGAGCAGAAGCAGAGCACAGACTCACCCCCCCCCCATATTAATGTTCACCGCCCACGCAAAAGAAGAACTAGAACATCCTGAGAATTTGCTAAAATGATGCCAACAATGGGGGGGGAAAGCCAGATATTTTGTGAGACATTATCGTCTTCTTACCTGCCCTGTTGTTGAAGTGTTTCCCATCACAGAATCACAGATTAAATACATAGAGACAAATACCTCCCCACCTGGACTCTTATAAAAAACAAACAAAAGCCCCCCCCCCCCCCCCAGACCTTCTGTTCTGTGGCCTCTTTGGTACACGCCTGAGGAAATTCTTTTCGTGAATGATGGTTTGGACCCTTTACACAACGTCACCAACTTCATGGGTGGGATTCCCCACTCAAAAATGGTACAAGACACACACACACACACACTCACACACACACACTGGAGAATAACTACATACAGCGACGTTGGCAGCGCCTCTTTCTCCACTGACACACTCACGAGTTTGGAAGGAAAGCTGAGCCAGTTTAATGAACACAATAATTCAAGCACACTTTGTGGGGAAAAGCAGAACTCCAGTAGCCCTGAAATACAGGGTAAAACTAATCAGATATTTACCCCCAAACTTACAATCACCCAATCCAATCCACCCCAGCACTGCCTGGAATAAATCATAATAATAAAAAATAAAAAATAAATTTAAAAAAAAAAACCCACACACAATTTGCTCAAACAGACCAAGTATACATACCAGGTTAAAGGTCAGGATATTATTATTATTATTTTTTAAATCACCTACACTGCTTGGTATTGGAAGATTCTGAAAAGAATAATTTAATTTAGGACTTTATAAGCATTATACACAGCTTTGGAACAGATGAAAGTATTTCTTACATTTCGATCTGTAAAGGGACAAATGCTCACATTAGGCCTACTAACCTGGTCTGTCTTTGAAAAGGAGATTTTCTTTACATGTGGTCACTAGGTAAAATACACGGGGCACATAAAAAAAAATAAAAAAAGAACGCTTTAACAAAAAGATGGCAGAGAGAACACCTTCAAGAAGTAAGGCTTGTTAAGGGACTGGCAAAATCTGCCCCATGCCGGTACAGGACAGAAACCAGGGAAACACTGCAGATGCCAACGGCCACACTAGAAAACACAAAACAAAAAGCAAAACTCATCGTGGTCTCCGGTTGCTTGTCACTAGTTCATGACAACAAGCGTAATACAGAAACTAACGAAGCCAAAAGCAGACTCGGAGTCAGATATTTCACACCGGCACGGACAGCCAGCGAATCAGGTACATTCAAATGCATCTCGTCTTTTGACTGAACCTTCTGCTTAACCTGAGCGCACAGCCACACACCAAAGACCTCGCTCATAATCGTTCAGTTATGCTTGGGTTTTGCTTATTCAATTTTTTTTTTTCCTGAAGAAAATAGTGTATAAATTATAAATATAATCACATTTGGAACAAGAGGGCCTGAGATTGACTCCAATTGGTCAAGTGCGTTGAGCATTCTTTTGCCCCCTCCCCCTCCTAAAATGCAGGCAAAATATCTGGAACATACATCAAAATATGCCTTAAATAATAATTTATCAATTTTTGACATATTTATATAAATTAATACAAAAACTTAAATATGCAAAACCCTGTTCCAGACCCAGCTAATTATACACAATTAGAATTAAAAACAAAAATAAAAAACTGTTGACTGACCAAAACATTTGTAATCATTGGGCTTCTAACCTTGTCACTGGGAGGTTTTGCCAAAGCAGTGTCGTTAAATTCATAGTGTCATAGAGTCCGCTGACATCTTTAAAAACGCCCACTGAAATCTGTCGCCATGGGGCACGGCCAAACACCGTAAATTTGGATTCATGACCCCAAAAACGACACAAGTAGCCGTTCCCTTCTTACGGGGAGCCTCTCTCTAAATATCTCATCGTCTTAAGGCCTGGCGTCTCCAGTGAGGTGCACTGTGGGTACACTGGATCTGGGCGTGACTGGGGCAGGCTGCCTGCTGGAGACCGAAGGCAGCTCTGAGCAGATGGTGCCCGCCGAGCAGAACGCCGGGCACGCAGCGGAACTCAAAGGTGGAACGGAATCGGGCTGGCGCTGGACGGGGAGCCCCCGCGCGGAGCTCCACTGACGTTCTTCCCCCCCCCCCGTCGTCGTCATGGCCACCGCAGCGAGTGACGGGACAGGATCACGGGCTGCAGACTGGTGAAGAGGGAGGCAGACGTGGAAGAGACAGGCCATTAACCTTCAGGGGTCAGAGTTTACATTTTTAAAATTTTATCCATTTTAAAACAATTAAACAAAAAACAAAAATCCATAGTTTGGTTGATTTATTTTCTATCGAGACTTCTCACTGATTGGCTGAATACTCAAAGGACTGAGAGACACGTTCAGGTCCTTTTGTTCTTCTCGCTATGTAAAACTGATGAACACCCGGACCATAAAACGTGATATCATACAGGTACAGAAATTATTTGGTCATCCGGGAAAGGTATCTTGCGCTAAAGGGCTTGGGACAGGATTAGGAGCAGGTAGGCGTATTCTGGGTCAGTTCTTGGAGGTAGTACCAGAACCCATCCCATCCAAGCAATAAGCACCAAGACGGAGAGGAAAGCAGCACACCCAGCCATCCGTCCTTCAGGACCAGAGCTTCCCTTCACAGCTTAGCTGATCTAACCCTTTGAAGAGTAGGTCTTTTTTGGAATATTTGTTCAGAATTCTAAATCGGTGTTCTAGAACCCCATGGTGATTGTAACATCAGCATTAGAACGTTCACAGCTGAGAACATTCCAACCACATATGTGTGATCTCATACCTCATGAAAGGGTTAAGAAAGACAGCACACTTCAAGAGGAAAGATCCTGCAGACATTAGCCCCCCCCCCCCACGCAGGAGACCCGGGTCTGAACTAGCTCAAGCTAAGGGAGGAGCTTACCATGAACTCCATATCAGCTGACGTACACACGCCTCGCCCCAGAAAGCACACAGGACTGGAGAGAGGGGCAAGAGAAAGAGCGAGAAAAACAAACAAGGTTAAATCTGGTTCATGGAAGTTTTCATTTGTACTATAATGAAAGAGAGGTCAGCATTGACATCAGCAATACTGACCAATAAGGCCAGTGAAAAATCCATTATCCACATATATAGGACATATACTTTTTGCTAGTGTATATACACACACTCCAACTTCAGCCATAATACATTTTAAAAATCAAGAGGCTGCAGTATCATTCATTTTCTCTTTCTCAAAAAAAAATGTCTGCGAATAATTTTTAGAAAGTTGGAGTCAATCAGGCTAATAACACATGTATCCACGCTGACACACACACACACACACACACACACACACACACACACACACAATACATCAGACTTGGGTCAAATATGTATTTGTTTTGGATTCAAATACTTTTCTACGCTTTACTGATTTTGTCTGGTGCATTGGAACCAATGAAATACTCTCAAAAAGTGCAAACCCAGCCATCTGGTCATATTGGTATGCTCAATTACACCAGGCAAGACCAACAGAGCACAGAAAAGTATTTGAATCCAAGACAAATACGTATTTGACCCAGGTCTGCAATACATACATGCACGTGTCAGAAAAGCTAAGGCTGAATGAATTTCTATGCTTTCCGATTTACAATTTAAAAGAAAGACTTCCGTGAACAATTACTATGACAGAGGTACCCACCCTGCCCAATAGCAAACCTGGCACGGGGCTGGCCGTCGTCTTCCGTCACCTGTTCTCTGCTCTGCTCACACCTTTCAAGCATTTATTCTGGTGAACAACAGAAACAAGAAAATAAACTTACAATAGAAACTAAGACCAAGAACATTTCTCTGTTGACCATCACTAAGGCTGGGTGTTTGTCACAGAAGCCATGGGTGTCATGGATTCTGTGATTTTTGCATTTTTTTCGGCAGTTCTGTGACTTGTTCTGTCAAAGGCAAAAATGCATGCTCCTCCTTTCGGTGATGGAATGAATTAAGGGAGTAAGTGCAGCAGTGTGTCAGTGTATTTTACTTGTAGGCTATTCATTCCTAACAGCCAGTAACTGGCAGTTGATTTATTTTTATTTTTTTAACTGCAAGAACTTGAGAGTATGTAGGTTTTCATTTCAACCAGTCACTACACCTGCAGATTTCACAAATGAACACACTTTCAAGCAGAGAGGAGTGAACTAGTTCTGCTGAGGTCTGGCGACTAAAACCGTAGTTTTCTTGGCAAGCATCTGAACAGCCAGGAGTGGGTGTCACACACCAACGCCCAATCTTCAAAGTGTCAGGGCGAGCCAAACTTTTGGCAGCACCGCTCCCCCCCCCCCCCCTTCAATTATTCCTTTATACAAAAGACGACGCCCCCACGTAAGAGTTTGAAATCAAGAGCAACGCCTTCAGAAGAGGCCTTCAGGCCAAACTGTGTGGGCTAATCATCCCATTTCAGAAAATCAACTGTGGTATGACAACTACGCAATTTCAAGGGCCGGACTTGCTTTCCCAAAACAGGAAAGGCTTCCAGCAGGGGACACAAGGCAATTCATTCACACAGACAGAAGCAGCAAAGAATTCAGACAGTTCAGACAGAATTCGTTTTGGCTCATTTCATTCTTGACTACCTTGTGCTTTGTGCATTTCATGGTGAAGTTCTCCTCGTTGAGCACGCAGTCTGCAAAAGGAAGGGCAAAGGACGACTGGTTAAAAATCGGGACGGATCTCCATAAACCAGGGATCATCAGCTCTGGCCCTCGAATGCAAATCCAGCCCTGGTTTCCTTTTCTCCCGGGTAATCAGCGCTACCGATTGGCCAGGCCGCCTTCACGCCCGACTCCCAGGCAAAGGGAGGGTGGAAAAGCAGCAGTTCTCAGCCCTCGAGCGGACCGCGAGTCGCTGATCCCTGCCATAAACGGTCGTGCGGTTCAGGCACGTGCAGGACCATCGGCGGGCGACATAGCTCAGGAGGTAAGACCGATTGTCTGGCAGTCGGAGGGTTGCCAGTTCAAACCCCGCCCTGGGCGTGTCGAAGTGTCCTTGAGCAAGACACCTAACCCCTAATCCCTAACTGCTCTGGCGAATGAGAGGCATCAATTGTAAAGCGCTTTGGATAAAAGCGCTATATAAATGCAGTCCATTTACCATTTACCATTTACGTGGGAATGGCCTCCTGCACAGCGACTGACGGTCAGTGTGAGAGCGGCCAATGAAAGGCACTACGGCTAAAGGGCGCTAATTCACCATCGTTCGGCCTACACAACGCGTCTAAATCAGGACCCCTTTCCTAAGAGCTCATTACTACACAACGCGTCTACATCAGGACCCCTTTCCTAAGAGTCCATTACTACACAACACGTCTACATCAGGACTCCTTGCCTAAGAGTTCATTACTACACAACACGACTACATCAGGACCCCTTGCCTAAGTGTTCATTACTACACAACGCGTCTACATCAGGACCCCTAGCCTAAGAGTTCATTACTACACAACGCGTCTACATCAGGACCCCTAGCCTAAGTGTTCATTACTACACAACACGTCTACATCAGGACCCCTTTCCTAAGAGTTCATTACTACACAACACGTCTACATCAGGACCCCTTTCCTAAGTGTTCATTACTACACAACACGTCTACATCAGGACCCCTTTCCTAAGTGTTCATTACTACACAACACGTCTACATCAGGACCCCTTGCCTAAGAGTTCATTACTACACAACACATCTACATCAGGACCCCTTTCCTAAGAGTTCATTACTACACAACACGTCTACATCAGGACCCCTTGCCTAAGAGTTCATTACTACACAACACGTCTACATCAGGACCCCTTTCCTAAGTGTTCATTACTACACAACACGTCTACATCAGGACCCCTAGCCTAAGTGTTCATTACTACACAACGCGTCTACATCAGGACCCCTTGCCTAAGAGTTCATTGCTGCACAGTGCGAACACTGAGCTGGCAGCCATAGCAGTCATGCTTCACATGACTCGCCCATGTGTGTTGGAGGTGTAGCCTGCTGGCTATCAAACATGCCTGGTAGCCAGGCTGCAGGTTTGAATCCAGGACGGTGCACGGCTGTTGCAAAAACCCGAGGAAGGCACGTTAACCTGAACCGATTTCCAGGGGAACAAATGGATGGAACGAAAACTAATTAACGATACAACTCCCCCTGGGATAATACTGATGATCTTAAACCATTCAGATCTAACCGATACGGTTGTCTTATTTTCCCCACTGGAAGTTTTTAGTTGATCATTAGTCTTTAGGAAGTCAAGCTCAGCCTTTCCCATTTTCCCAGTGCTAGTGTCTCTGTAAAAAAAAAAGTGCTACACAAATAAAACTGAATAGCACTGTGCATGCATTACGCAGGCACTATGTAGAATCAATAAAGCTTTATTAAGGTTCTCTTCATCTTCAAGACTCGTATCAGAGGAAAGGACACCACATACATCCATTTCCACCTCAACACAAATCGGTATGTCCACCTATTCCCACACAAAATGAGACATTCCCTCGCGTGACGTGGACGCACGCACAAAGGTCCCACTCACCTGACAGCAGAGCACACCTGTAGTGGTACTTATTGGGACAGCCTTTGAAAAAGCAGCCCAGCGTGGCCCCCGCTGCATGGCACGTGGAACAGACCTGAAAAACCACGGAGAAACACCTGAATAGAACCACGGATATCCACTTTCTCTCTGCGGAGTCAAACACTGTTTGAGCCATTTTTAGTTGAACAGAGTAGAACATCTCACTTGGCTATACATCAGCTCATGCCTTTTCTTTTTAAATTATTCAGGAATTAGTCAACAATTAGTTCCTACATGGACTTAGATGTTTTTAAATTATCAGAGCTACCTGTGGGGGGGGGTGGCGAGGGTTCTCCATTGAACTCCGGCTCGATATTGGCTGGGATAAAAACGAGCATGTTTTCTCAGAAGGGAGAAGGGAGACCTTACCGTTCCTTGCGAGAGCCTGACAGCCTCTTCCAGGCCGTACAGCCTCCCTCTCACGAGGAAGACGCCGGTGGACCACACGCCGCAGTCCTCGTGCAGCCAGAACTCCCCGGAGTGCAGCGCTTCGGCGGGGGCGCTGCGCCGGTCGCCGCGGTCCGGCGCGGGACAGGGCGTTTGGGCCGCGGGGCCCTGCAGGCTGTCCTCGTCGCAGAACCAGCGGCACTGAGCCGCTAAAGCTGCGTCCCGCCTCGGCCCGGGGGACGGCCTGCGGGGCTGGGCGCCCGCCCCCCCGTCCTCCTCCTCCTCCTCCTCCACCCGGACGCCGCCGCGTTCCCCCCGACGCCCGTCGTAGGAGGAGGTGTCCGAGTCGCTGCAGGCCGCCTCCTCCTCCTCGTCCTTGGGGCCCCGCGGCTGGGCGGGCGCCCCGGGCCCCGGGCCCCGGCCCTTGCGGGGACGGTACGGCCCGTGGAGGTCCCCCAGATCCACGGCGTTGGCCGAGCCGCCGCAGAGGCAGCACGTCTGGTCGGCCCGCCGCCGGCCCTCCGCGTCCAGCCGGCCCAGCTCCAGGCACGAGGTGGCGGGGACCGCGCCGGGCGCCAGCAGCCCCGGGCCCGCCGGCCTCGAGCGGCCCTTCTTCGGCCCGCCCGTCTCCTCCTCCAGGTAGTTGACGACGGTGCACCTGGAGAACTCCTTCTTCTCCAGGTGCACGTACGGCGCGAAGGCGGCGGCTCTGCCGTCTCTCTTCTCCTCCCTGTAGGTGGCGTACTTGAGCTTGATTTCTGGCTCCTGCGGGCAGAACGCGGAGGAGGGCTGGCCGGCCCGCTTGCGCTTCTTCTTCGGCTTGCTGCTCGTCTTCGACCGCTTGGCGCGACTCTTCTGCTGCTTCCTCGTCCTTTTGGGGGCTTTCGCCGCCGCTTTCTGAGGGCAGCTCTGGGGCAGGGGGCCGCCCGGCTGCCCCGCCTCCGTCTCCGTCTCCATCCCCATCCCGTTCGGGGTGGACGGGCCGGGGGACGACGTGCTGCAGTCGCGAGATTTCGCGAAGCTCCCGTCCTCGGACCCCGAGGTAGACCGCCGGCCCTTCTGCCTGCCGGGGCGGGGGTCACGGCCGCCGCCATCTTGCAGACCCGCCGCGGCCAGGTGGGCCGCCTCCATCTCCGCCTCAGAATCGCACGCCGAATCGCCGTCCGAAGCCCCTCCGGGCAGAACCGCGCGCCGCTCGCCGCTCAGGTTTTCGGGCTGGGCGCGCTGCTCCGCGGGCCGGGCGTGACCGAACGCTTTGGGCCCGAGCGGGGTGAGGTTCACCACCACCTCCCGCCTCAGGGCCGCCAGGATGGCGTGGGGAGGCGGTTTACTCCGCCCGACTTCGCGCCCGTCCCCCAGCGTGTTCCCGTTCAGGCGCTCCTCGGGCGCCGTCCGCTCCGTCTTCGCGACGGCGCGAGTCGGCCGCTTCCTCTCGGACAGGCGCTCTGGCGGCGCTGGCGGTTTCCCCAGCGGCTGTGGCAGCCCCGCCGACGGCGACGCTGCGCTGTTGGTAACGGGAACTTCTATGACATCGCTATCGTCGCTGCTGCTGTCCTCCGGGGAGCTGCTCACCTCCACGAACTGCACCGTGAACCTACAGCCCTCCCCTTCCGCCGACCTCACCCCGGCCACGTCGGCCGCGTCCTCCTCCGGACCGGGGCTGTCGGAGCTGGGGGAGTTCCGCGCCTGCGGAAGAGCGCCCAGGTCCTCCATTTCGTCTCCCGAGCTCTCAGCGGGGAAGAACCGTTCGTCCGAAGGGCTCATGAAGTCCTCGTTTAAAGAGGTGTAGAGTTTCCTGGAGGCTCTCCTGGCCCGGTCAGAAGCTTCCCCTGCGCCCTGCCTCTGCTCCACCCGGGGTCGGAAGTTTGAGTATTTCCCCAAGCAGGACTCCAGATCCCAGAAGCCCCCTTTGACGCCGTTCGGCACCCCTCTCCTCTGATCTCCTTCCCTGTGCTGGGAGAACCTGTTCCCGCCTTCCGCGACGCTGTCGCCGTGACGACGCTGGAGGCCGGAGGCTCCGCCGGGCGCCAGGAGTTCGTGTTTACCGTTGAAGCCCGGAGCGTGCTGCGCGAAGCGAGCGACTCCCCCCGGCCCGCCCTTCTCCCGCTCCACGGGCGGGGCCTCCGAAAACGCCCTGAGGTGTTCAGACCGCGGTGCCAGTTCGCCTGCCTGTCGGTTGGCGGCCTGCCCCCGATACCCTCCGCCGTCCCTGCCAGCCGAACTCACGGGCCTGTGCCCCTTGGAATCGGGCGGGGGGTGCTGCGAGAGGACGCCGGCTCGAGGCGGAACGGACCGGACCCCGGGAGCGATCTGGTCCTGCGCCGAGTGAAGGTGAGACCTGTTGATGTAGGACAGCGTGACGGTGGTGTTGGAGAAGGCATTATCCGGCTGCACCTGCTGAGCCGTCAGGGAATGGCGATAGGACGGGGAGCTGCTCCCCGGGGGCTCCACCCCTCTGCTGGAGGGGTCGCGCCACCTGGGCGCCCGAGCCAGGGGCAGGCCGCCCACGGGGGCGGGACTCCCCGGGCTGTGGCGACGTCTCCGCGACAGATCAAAAGCCGTGGGGAGGCTGCAGGTAGACGGCGACTGGGGAAGCGCATCATCCTTCGACTGGCCCTGAGATAGGCGGTCCATGTCAGCTATATAAAGCAAGGATAAATGGAGGCTCGGTAACATGCGGATTTAACTTCATAAATGTTTTAAACAATCCAACTAATGTTTCAAGCAAAGCAGCAGAAAAGGCTAGGCCTTACTGGTTTAGCTGAAGAAAAGTTTGAGCACATGTAATCATTTTTAAATAGCTGCTGTACGAAAGCAGGTTATTTTCCGTTACCAAAAGTGCGTGAATTACACTTGATAAGCGATTTTTCTAACGTTAGGAAACCTGTACTACATTCGTAACAAATAATAGCTAGCTTCCGTTAAGTACAAGCACGTTTAGATAACGTTGCTGCCCTATACACGTTATCTTGCCAGAGAACGTTTTATAACTAGATTTCGCACCATGAAAAATGATAGCTAGCATTGAATATGATGCACATGATAGCTAGCAATATCTTTCAACTGCCTGAGGAAAAACTCAAGAACTACTTATCATAACACGCTAACTTAATAGAGGCTATAATTATGTTACTCGTTACCTGCCTAATCTAACCCTTTCTTTCTAGCTAGCTAGCAGTGGTAACCTCAAGTAAAGTTGGATGGCTATCAATTAGCTCGCTAACATTCGGTAGCCTGCACTTAATTTTGAACTCCGCTGCAGTTTCTTTGCTGGCCAACTACCAAGCTAGCAAGCAAACTATTAAATTCGATATGGCTGTAAATTATCATTCATGTAAGAGTGAGCTGAGTGGGTATCTGGCAGACCTTTTCCCATCTCCACATGCAGTCCCCTGCTAGCTGTCCTACCTCTGGTTCTATTGTCAGAGGCCAGCAGCTAACTTAGCCTGTCAGCTAGGCCTTTCGCAGCCGAAACAAAAGAAGCTGCGTTCGTTTAGTTGGCTGGCTAGCTAGCTAGCTAGCTACCTAGCTACGTTAGCTAAACGAGAAACTTACCGATACCTGGAGCGGGGATTTAAAAAGAAAAAGAATTGGAGCTGAAAGCAGCGTCGCCTCTCATTTCGTTGGAAGTCCAGTTCCCTAACAAGCTAAATATAGCTGCCTGTATCGTTTCTTCCGCTAAAGTTAATACAATGAATAGACAAATCCAAGGCTAGGCTCCAACGCCATAAAACACTTCCTGAAACAGCACAGTAACTAGAGCACTGGAGCAGACCTCTTCCCGAACAGGCCAACAATCAGCTGGTAGCCATATCGTACGGCATCATGGGAAATTTATTTTACATAAAGGACAAGAGCGAAATTTGGTTAGCCTACCTAATCTATGACTTTTTGAATTTTAAACAATAAACGGTAGCTTGTCCTTTCATTTTGTAGAAAGGCGAATCCTGAGTTGTAGTTTTCAGGGAACAACTTTTAAAACGTAAAGCCCAATACCCGATCGAAAGGTAGATAAAGTTAAATAGCAGGACACTTGTCTGTAGCCTGTATGGTTTATGTTTTATTAGAATGAATAATGGCCTTCTTTTTCAATAATAATAATAATACTTATGTTGTTTTTGTAAACCATATATATACATAATTTTCATATTTTATATTTAATTTATATGTACATTTCATATTTCTGTCTTCTGTGAGTATACGCTATTGAAGGGTTAACATGTTTCTATCTGAATTATTATTATTTTACAAGTTAAAACAATGTATTTTGTCCTGTTCAACATTTGTTGTTATCTTCTATACAATAAGAGATGATAAGGCGATTCAGACCCTGATATCTTAGAATCTTCCAACACCGAATGGTTGCAGTCTCTCTTAATAATGATTTTTTAAGTATGGTGTCTGTAATAAAGACCCTTATAATTGGGTCAAGTGTGTTTTCCTGACTGCATTTCCTCTTTATTACAAGTCATAATAATAAATACAAATACAATAGCGTTCCAGCAGCTTCCCTGCTTGGCCCTAATAATCATAACAATCTGTAGCAAACGCATCAAACAACAACCCACAAACATTTCATATTGACTGCCGTTAGGACTGCACTCACCTTTAACACACGTACGATATCGACAGCTCCTGAAATAGACATGTCCCCACCTGATCCACTAACTACAGCATCATGGTAAAATAAATGTATGAAAACTGGTCAGAAGATGCATTCATTTATTCAAGGCATGGCAGTGGTAAGTCAGCGTTTACAAAAAAAACCAGCACTTTTCCCAATATGTGCTCACACTCAAAACTACACTTTGGAGATATTAGAGATTTTTTTTTTTTAAGCACTGAATGGGATTTATTCCCCCCCCCCCCCCCCATCCTCCAAAGAAGCTTTGCTAGTTCACAATCAAGACACAAAAACAAACAAATCTTTATGAAGAATTTGGATCATTCTGCAGTACAAGCCCCCCCCCCCCTCCCACCCCCTCCCACGCCGCCTCCCAGGTGTCAGAAAAGTGCATGTAAAATACAGATCGATACTACGGGTCAGCACTGTTGCTACAGTAACACCTCATTTCAAACAATTTGTACCCGACACATTGGAGCAATGGGGTCATGACAACAACTGTATACATATCTAAAACCACGCAGTTAACTCAACCTGTTCATATCTTATTAATTGGTACTTTTTGTACCCTGGTGTTTGCAAAAAGCAAATTGAAATGAACCAGAACAGAGCCATTCTTGTAAAAGAGGATTTACATTCAGACAGACATACGTAATTTACATAATCTCAAACCAATTATTGAAAAAAATATTCCAACTCCAGGTATTTTTAGAGCATTGCTCTTTTTAAGGGATATACACAAAAATGTAACTCATACTTCAGTTCCAACACCAATTTAGTGTCAGTGGTAGAGTAACAATAATGCACATACATACATACATACATTTCTTAACATATTACACAATGAATGTACAGTGCTTAATTAAAATGGAACTAAATCTAAAGGAAATTACTCTCAAAATGCTTCTCACATGTGTTCTACTAAAGTGCTAAGACTAAATTCAATCAATAAATATGTGTATCTTGTACTCTGAAATATAAAATAACTCTGGTTTTTATAGTTATTTTGGGTTGGATACATATGCAACCGTTTGAAATGCGACTTTAAGGTTGACAGCATAAAGCAATATTATTTTTTTCTACATTTTCATTCCAATATGGGTCAGTCACAGCACGAGGTTGATGGTAAAACAAGCGGAAAGATTATCTTAAAATGGTAGTTTTTTGATATTACTTTTGTTTTAGGGTTTGTTTTTGATTGGCCCAGGCATCTTCAGTGTGAGATGAAAGATATTATAGATATTTACAGATGTTTCTGATGACCTAACAGCTTTACAATGGCTGCAGGGCCGTTTGCAGGTACTTGGTCTAAAGCAGGAGTCCGCCACTGGATTATTTGCTAAAGACCTTGATTAGTAGAAGCAGGTGTGTTACTGCTTGGTAGAAACAAAAGCCTGCACCCATACTGGCCCTTTCTGGGTAAGATTGAGGACCTCTGGCCTAAAGCAAGAATATACTTTTCCAAGAAACTCCAAAGCAATAATGCACAGTGATGTTATGCCTCCAGAGGTATTACGTGCATTCATTACCTGATTATTATTAAAAAGAATGGCATTCAATCTGCTTTATTTATACCACAAACCCACCAAATGCCGCCACCCCACAGCCATAGTAGTATATAAGCAACATAAAAACTGTCTGGGCTAGTCAAAAACATACACAAACTTTTTTTGTAAAACCCCATAAAAGCAAAACTATCCCTTTAAGAAGAAAAAAAGTTTTCAAAAATCTTTCTCGTTTTCGTACGCCGATGGGCAAATGAGGAAAAAAGTGTGGAGCAGAAGGCTGTACAAAGGGGAACATACTCAATCTGCACCGGACAGAGGGCCGGAGCTCGTGGCGAGGGAGGACCAGGCTGTTTTTACAGGTTTGACCTGTACTGTTCCCGTGCCCGCTCATCCCCAACACTCCCCACCCCCCCCCCACCCCCCCACGTCCTTGGCGTTTATCAGAACTCGTGCCTGTGGTACATGTCTGGGTCGTAGTACTTGGTGACGACCACTCTGTTGGCGAATTTTCGGCCGGTCAGGGCCTGCATGGCCTTCTGACAGTCCGCCGCTGAGACGTACTCCACGAAAATCTGCCGGGGGGAGTAAACGCTCATGAGCAACGCGCCACACGGAGCTACGGAGCCCGTGCCTTCACTACATCTGCCGAGGAGCGATACGATCTGTAAAAAGATCTTCCCCACATCATTAGTGAACCATGCAGTGAACGATTACATCAACAGTATTCTTAGGTTTTCATTTAGCAATGAAGGGCTTTTCAACTCTACCCCCCCACCCCCTGACACCCCTCACCTTCCCCAGCCTGGCACCCCCACCCCCCACCCCCCACCCCCACTCCCCACTCCGCCCTCACCTGCCCTCACACCCCCTTCACCTCCCCCTCACCCGCTCTCACCTTCCCGCAGCTGGGCACCTCCCCACTCCGCCCCTCACCTGCCCTCCACCCCCTCCCCTCCCCAACCCGCCCTCACCTTCCCGCAGCCGGGCACCTCCACGCCGTCGACGGGACGGGGGATCTCGATGGAGCGCACGTTCCCGTACTTGCAGCACTCCTCGCGGATGTCCTCCAGGATCTCCTCGTAGTCCTCGTCGTCCACCAGCTCCTCGGGCATTACCATGTTCAGCAGGCAGAGCACCTCCGTGGGCATGCCCGAATTCTGCAGCGCCTGCAGGCCCGGGACCTGCAGCGTCACCGGGGTCTCGATGATGGACGTCTGCTCGGAGGAAATCCAGGGGAGGGAGTTAACGAACAGACAGATAATTTGCTCATTTTGGCCCTCCAGTCCACAGTCCTCTGTGTGTTGAACCACAAGCAGTGAATTTACTCTGGGGGCAAGCTGGATTATGGCTACATTCTCTTTCTAGCCCGGTGATTCTTAATGCTCACTTTTGTGTCACAAAAAAAAAGCAAAATGTTATTTTTATTTCTTCTAAATAGCTACCCTTCCAAAGCTTGCCTCCCCTCACCAAACATGCCATTATATTAGACATCTTTACAAAGCAAAACAGCATTTAACAACCCCTCTTCAATGCTTTTAAAATGTGACATTTTTGTACAACCTATGACTACTGACTCTGAAAATTGAATATTGTAGTCTCTTCACACAACCTTCTCAGTCCTCAGTAAAACCCATTTATGGACTGAATACAGTGCATACTCTTTAGTTGTCCTTGTAAGTAGATAAGTGCTCATAAAATGAGCCGTACTCACAGGATTAGCATTTTTAGCTCCCACGCTTGCCCTCTGAACGATCAGCTTTTTGTCCCCAAGTTGCATGCCATTGAGTCCTGCCACAGCCTGAAAAAAAAAACACACACACGTGCACACACACACATGCGTACACACACAGACTTAATTATGTCAGCTCCCCAAAAAGACTGGGAGAACAATGTGAGGTGAGAAAGTGGCGTTAGTGTGTAATACCTATCCGTGGTCTGAACTCTCAGTGCTAAGTGGTGAACATTTTGTGATCTTGATTTTGCACACTTTTAGTCCTTCAGAGAAAAATCTGAATTCTCTTCATGGCATTACAAAATGAACAAATGACCACTCCAAAGTGTCATTGAGTAGATGAAAAAAAAATTCATTTTCTATAAACAAGGAGGAAAAACCATTAACTAACAATATATTTGAATGTTTAATTTCCTCTAAATTACTATGATAAACTCCATAACCATTTACAAACGATAATTAGCAAATTAAAGATGTCGAGCAAATATAGTTGAAAAAAATACATTGATTTTTATGTTTATGGATTAGCCAAAATAATTCACTTGACAAATGACTAGTTAAGGAGACCCCATTACGGGTCACTCATACCTGGTCAGTCGCACTGATATCTACATATTCGCAAAAGGCGTAACCTTTGGACAATGAGGTCGCACTGTCCTTCACAAGGTTGAAAGCTTTGAGCGGTCCAAACGATGTCAAGAGCTCCTTCACCTGCACAAGAGACCGAGACAAAGGAACCAATCAGCTTTGCCAAAGCAGCCACCCCTTAGCAACCTGCATGACATTGTTAAAATTTCTACCGTATATTGCTGGAACATTCCAAACAACTGGAAAGGCCAGAAGTAACAGCAATATCGTGAAAACCTTCTCTGTAATTTTTAATGTGTCAGCCAAAGAACTACTAATGAAATCTTGCTATTTTGCAAATAAATGACACACTAGCCTTGTAATGCTCTTATACTGTACCAGGACACATACGTCACATTTTGTCCATTACATTATCATTTATATAATTTATACAATTGTGATTTTATTTCACCTTAAAGAATCCTCAAAACAAACAGAAAAATCAAACAAAGATTTTAAAAAATCCAAATTGTGTCCACAATGAGGAAAAACCCTCAAAGCTAAAGACTTTGATTAATTGAACTCTATTAGCCCAATTTAAAATTATTTGACCAATTATTTTTTGTTAATAAAAAAATAGGGAAAAAAAACATCATTACCTCATTATGCTCAATCAAACAAGTGTGTTCATTTTTATATTAATGCAGAGAAAACAACTGCTGTGCTGAAAAAGCCAAATTCCAAAACAAAATGGCGATACAACTATGGGCATGATATACAACATAAACATAAACCTCAGGTACCCTGTATGACTTCATATTTCCTGAAAATACAAACGTTTGCTTTTCGTGCATTGGGAGTATTGGCTCGGATTTTAAAAAAGTCCCAGAAGCAAAAATGCATTACTGGCTTCACAACCAGTACACCAGTACACTCATATTAAGGAAGCTGTTCGCAAACTAAGAAAGACACACAAATACACCCCAATTACAAATAGAACTGATCGTACATTAGATCTGAAAACATACATACATATATTTTACATTTCTTATCAAAGCTTCACAAAAAAAGGTTTTAAGGTAACCTTTAAATTATAAATACATGTAAAAAGAAGAGCCCCAAATATCATCAGACTTTCATAGTAATAAAGACATTTGCCTCTGCACCCCCCCACCCCCACCCCCAGCCCACCCCGCACAACCATAAAAACCAAGGAAGTCACCCCCTTGTGGGTCTGAGCGCTCTCCATTGGGGTGATGGAAAGAGAGGGAGGCGGCGAGAAGGGGGCCCCCTGCTGGCTGAGGGGGTGTATCCGTGTGAGGGCTGGAATGTCTTACTTGCCTTGCGTTACATGTTGGCATGGCAGCAGTAGGTCAGTACTACTGAACAAATTATGTGCGAAGGCCTAACGATCTTACAGCCCCTAGCTGGGGACAAAGTGGGGGAACAAGAATGAAAGAGCTGTGAGTATCAGAGCAGTGGCAGCGACTGCATAAAAAAATGAATAAATGATAAAATATGATTAACAGTAGGGCACAGTCACGCTGTTCGAGCTCAACCTGCACGTCACAGTTAACTTTCCAATTCAAACGAACAGCACAACTGCAGAACAGTGACATTCTTGCAACTTATCTTTCGGATCTTAAATCTTAATATGGAGCACTGTAAAAAAAAATTCTTTTTTTTAATTTTTGCATTTGGCCAATAAAATACCTTGATTTCTAACTGTATGAGAAATTAGACGTTTAACATTGGCACGCAAACCAGGTGTTAAAAGTACAAGGTAAAAATATCTCAGATGAACAATAAATTAATCCTTTTCAATCAGCATCTTTGACATTTACGGTGTGCATTCAGCTGAATAACAATTCGCATCAGATGCTTGTGTAACATGAATAGTGTAAAATGACTAATCATTTTCTGCTTCACCCATTTGAAAAAGGGAACGGTGGACTTCACCACATCTCAAAACTGAGTCAATCTATCTGAACTGAAACCAAAAAATAGGCTGAAATAGTGCCAAGATAATTCATGTACAGCTAACTGTACATAAAGACATTTGAAAAGAAGAATTTATGAAACCAGATGTTATATATAAATATATACATATAAATGTGGATCATGTAAATAATATCATTTTATATATGATATTGATAATCATTTTTCATCATCTAGATGAATGCATTATTTTTCGGGAATATAATTTAGATCAAATCAACTTTATTCAATCTTTCATTACTCCAGTTATTCAAACTTGTCATCTTTTAAAGGGCTATAAATATTTGTACAAGAAAAACCAGACGCTAATGTGAAACTCTATGGTCTATTTGTGTGTGCTGTGGAGGACCTTCAGAACAGCAGGCTAATAATGGAAACTCACGTCTGTCTCAGAGACGTTTTACGAAAAAGATTAAAATGTTTGCTGTTTGCGTGGCAGTACACCACAAGCTGCGTGTACAGCCTCCGGCTAATTTGTAGACATACAAACAGATTTCACATTACAAACACAAGTAATCCAAGGCAATGCAATTTGGAGAAAAGAGGGGGAAAAACCTGCAGGAGAACAATTATTATCCGTTAACTGTGATGGGCTTGAATGTGCAAGGTCTGGGGACTGAGTTTGTGATCGTGAGGTTGCCGGGTCAAATCCCTGGCTATGCCCCTGAATGAACTTCACCGGAACGGGCACTGGAAATATACGCAGGTGTGTAAATGGGTAATGTGTGGGAAATGTAAGCAATGAAGTACCACAGGAAAAAGGCATCTGGGTACTGTGTATCATGCATTTTTATCCTCAGACCGTTTGCAATAATGGTAAAAAAAAAAATTAAATAAAAAAATCACACAGAGAAAAGATAAATGATAAAGAGCCAGCAAATTTTCATGCTAATTCAATAAAAAAAGTTGTCTACAGCTGATAGATCTATCATTTTATTTTAAAGAACTGAGAGAAATAAAATACTTATTGCGGAAATGATTACCTGATGTTGTTATGCGAGTGTAAAGCTAGTGTTGATATCGGGTCACTCTGTCACAGCGCAGTTTCTGTTTGCTGGAATCTGCACACGGTGCAGAATCACTTCGCTCCCGGTTCTGTTTTCAGTGAATATTTACTAACCACCGGAAAATATGAGCGCAAGTTACTGCACCTCGCAAAAGAACCAGAAAGCGTGTGGTTTGCGCTACGTGTGCGTAGGAGGAGAGTGATGAATGCGAGCAGTCCGATTTGGCAGAGAGGTCAAGTACCTGATCGTCATTGAGATAGTTTGGCAGGCCACCGATGAAAAGTTTGTGCGGGGAGTCGGGGACCACTGTGGAAACCACACCTGCCCAAGACAACACATACGACACAGCACACAAACACAGCAAAGCCTCACACACAGGCCACTCCCACATACAGGCGTACAGGACGACTGCATGCTCACATTTCACTGTCCCACTTTGATGCCATCAGCTATGTTTACTTATACGTTATGGGCACAACATTGTAATGGTCCTGATCGCATGCGGCTACCCGTGGTTAACTCTACACCATACATACCATGGTCCTGAGAACGGACCTTTAAACACGGCTCTACAGAAGCACATGGCTCTAAACAAGAGGAGAAAGAGAATCAAGGACGCACCTGGAATCTAGAAAAGGGATGTAAATGTTCTGTATGAATGTGGAACTGTATCATTTTTAAGGGCTCTCCACACAATAATAGTGTGTAATAAGGTCCACGGTGTATGTAATACTGCAATATGGCATGCATGCAAATGCAGGTTCACACACACAAGGTTACTAGGCAAATACAGGAGACAAGTCCAGTAATCTAGTAACACAAGCTAACGTGACACAGATGTAATTCCCCAAACTGGGTATCATGTCAGATAAGATCACGTAAGAAGCCTGTATTTAACACCCTGTTAGCAGACCCTTGGCTGAGCAGTGCGACACCGCTCAGAGAGCAGAGAGCAGGTGAAACCCGAGGCCGTCCGTGACACACACCTGGGACGTGAAAAGCGGGCTGCTCTGAGATGCCGGGCAGGGGGCGGTAGTCGTGCGGCCTTCTGATCTTTAAAGACTGCCCCTGGAAGATGATCCCGTCGAAGGCCATCGCCTGCGTGGTCTCATCCACGGACCGAAACTGGATTTACACGGGGGGAAAAACATACAAACCATAAAACCGCAAATTACTTACAGCATACCACAGGAACACATTACACAGAGCACACTATGCGCTAGGCTCAACGGCACTTCACATCTTAGGATACAGGAGGAGGAAAATATGGTAGAATAGTACAGCACTGCAGTGCTACATTCATTTACACTACACCGGTGTAGATTGCTACACAAAATGGACAGAGCGAAGCCTCAATTTCACCAGATAAAAGTGCCATAGAGCTGTACAGGGCGGGGCTCTTGGGTGGCGTATCTAGCTAATGCGCTAACCAGACGTGGCAGAGCTGGTATCAGGCGGGTCTGTGGGTGGGATTAAATGTCCCGTCCCTTGCTGCAATGATCAACAGGCCCGTATCTGGGGTTATTCCCCAGCTGCTGCAAAGCGCCTCTGGCCGCGATGCATCTGGCCGTGTCAGATGTGTGAGCAGTGTACTTGCACTACCAGCGGGCAATAATGAATTGAGGGAGAAAAAAAAAACGTAATAGCCAAGAAGAAGTGGTTTAAAAATACTGACTTTGAAAGAGCAGGGTGGGGTGGACTTCCAGCTGTTTTACAGCAGCGGTGGTGGTGAGATGACACTGGAGGCTGCTCACCTCTAGGAAAGCAAAGTTCTTGTCCTGGTTGATCTGCACGGCAAGAACAGGGTTACTGGGGGCCTGGGAGAGACCCGCCAGCCGCATCTGGGCATTAAAGAAATCTGCCATGGACTCCTGGAAACAGACACACAACAGACTACGTTCACCTGGTGGTGGAGGCGGATTCCAACCAAACTACACAACCATAACATAGCAACTATGTGTACACATGTATACACCAGCCAACATAGACACATAAACATTCGCTATCCACATTTAGCTAAAATAATTATTAAATGAACAAAAACTGGACGTATAGTGCCTTTAGAATAAATCATTTAGGGTTGTTCTTTCAGTTGTTCACATTTGTCAAATTTTATGTTTCAGTCCAAAAATGAAAAAGGATTAAATTAAAAATGAAAAGCCTGTGTGTTTACGGGCAGCTTGAAGACATGCTTGTGTAGTGCCGTCAGCAGCAGCCAGCCCCACAGCACAAGCCATACTTGGCCAGGGATTGGCCCAGGGAAACAGAAGTCATCCAACGTTTCTGTACGGGCGTCATCGTACAAACCGGTGTTCCAGAACGTAATAAAAGAAAGCAAAAGCTGGGAGAAAAGTTTGTCTAAATGTGTATTAAACAGGTAAAGGTAAGTTCACCTCAGTCACCCCAAAAGGAATATTGCCAACGTAGAGTCTTCTGGCCTGCCGGGTCATCTGGCTGCCCACCATTGGCACCTGTGTGGGCGTGACCGCCATGCCGCTGGTCGTAGAGGTAGCCAGCAGAGCTATGGTGGGGATCTGCCCAGCAGCTGAGAGAGAGGGAGGGAAGGAGAGAGAGAGAGGGAGGGAGGGAGAGAGAGTGAGAGAGAGAGGGAGGGAGGGAGAGAGAGAGAGTGAGAGAGAGAGGGAGGGAGGGAGAGAGAGACAGAGAGAGGGGGAGAGATTGAGAGAGAGATTGTAAAAACATATTCAAACTTACTCCAGGTCATTTTGACAGGATCGTGACCTTAATTGACCTTTAATTAGACCATCCGAGGAGAGTGTGGGCAGAGCCTGAGGACAGTGTGGGTGGAGCCCGAGGACAGTGTGGGTGGAGCCCGAGGACAGTGTGGGTGGAGCCTGAGGACAGTGTGGGTGGAGCCTGAGAACAGTGTGGGCGGAGCCTAAGGACAGTGTGGGTGGAGCCCGAGGACAGTGTGGGTGGAGCCCAAGGACAGTGTGGGTGGAGCCCGAGGACAGGTGTGGGTGGAGCCTGAGGACAGTGTGGGCGGAGCCCGAGGACAGTGTGGGCGGAGCCCGAAGACAGTGTGGGTGGAGCCTGAGAACAGTGTGGGCGGAGCCTAAGAACAGTGTGGGTGGAGCCCGAGGACAGTGTGGGTGGAGCCCAAGGACAGTGTGGGTGGAGCCCGAGGACAGGTGTGGGTGGAGCCCGAGGACAGTGTGGGCGTAGCCCGAGGACAGTGTGGGCGGAGCCCGAGGACAGGTGTGCTACCTTGCATGGCCTTGTATTGCATCGGAGTGATGTGCTCAAACCCTGGGGGGGGCACGTCCCAGTACTTGCAAGTTCTTTTCTTTCGCATTCTTCTCGGAGAATAGCTGACCAACAAGAAACAAAGGAGGTCAGCTCATCACTCATATATACATATATATACACAAAGACACACACATATATATCACCCCCCCCCCCCTTCCCCCGAAAAAAATAGAATCACATATCTTCATAAATTAATAAATGAAAGCAATGTTCACTGAAATTTTTTTCTTCAAATGAGCGTCCAGGAATGCATTGGATTCCTGAATGAAGTTCCATTGTGAGGGTGTAATCTGTGCTAAATAAAAATGAAGCAAGTTTGGATCAGGGTACCTGTGGGAGTAGTGTACCTACGCCTCCTTTAAGGTGAGGTAAATTGTGACGGATACAATCTGTTTCTTAAGTTGGGAAGAGCACTGCTGAGCCTCCTTAAGAGCAGGCCGGTTGGGGTGTGGCTAACTTTACCTGTGCTTCTCTAAGCGCAGGCCGATTGGGGCATGGCTAACTTTACCTGTGCTTCTTTAAGCGAAGGCCGGCTGGGCATGGCTAACTTTACCTGTGCTTCATTAAGCACAGGCCGGCTGGGCGTGGCTAACTTTATCTGTGATTCTTTAAGCGCAGGCTAGGCTAGGCATGGCTAACTTTACCTGTGCTTCTTTAAGCGCAGGCTAGGCTAGGCATGGCTAAATTTACCTGTGCTTCTTTAAGCGCAGGCCAGCTGGGGTGTGGCTAACTTTACCTGTGTTTCTCTAAGCACAGGCCGGTTGGGGCATGGCTAACTTTACCTGTGCTTCTTTAAGCGGAGGCCGGCTGGGCGTGGCTAACTTTACCTGTGCTTCGTTAAGCACAGGCCGGCTGGGCGTGGCTAACTTTACCTGTGCTTCTTTAAGCACAGGCTAGGCTAGGCATGGCTAACTTTACTCGTGCTTCTTTAAGCGGAGGCCGGCTGGGCATGGCTAACTTTACCTGTGCTTCTTTAAGTGCAGGCTAGGCTAGGCGTGGCTAACTTTACCTGTGCTTCTCTAAGCGCAGGCCGGGCTAGGCATGGCTAACTTTACCTGTGCTTCTTTAAGCGGAGGCCGGTTGGGGCGTGGCTAACTTTACCTGTGCTTCGTTAAGCACAGGCCGGCTGGGCGTGGCTGACTTTACCTGTGCTTCTTTAAGCGCAGGCCGGTCGGGGAGTGGCTAACTTTACCTGTGCTTCTTCAAGCACAGGCTAGGCTAGGCGCGGCTAACTTTACCTGTGCTTCTCTAAGCGCAGGCCGGGCTAGGCATGGCTAACTTTACCTGTGCTTCTTTAAGCGGAGGCCGGTTGGGGCGTGGCTAACTTTACCTGTGCTTCGTTAAGCACAGGCCGGCTGGGCGTGGCTGACTTTACCTGTGCTTCTTTAAGCGCAGGCCGGTCGAGGAGTGGCTAACTTTACCTGTGCTTCTTCAAGCACAGGCTAGGCTAGGCGCGGCTAACTTTACCTGTGCTTCTTTAAGCGCAGGCCGGTCGGGGAGTGGCAAACTTTACCTGTGCTTCTTCAAGCACAGGCTAGGCTGGGCGTGGCTAACTTTACCTGTGCTTCTTTAAGCGGAGGCCGGCTGGGCGTGGCTAACTTTACCTGTGCTTCTTTAAGCGCAGGCTAGGCTAGGCATGGCTAACTTTACCTGTGCTTCTTTAAGCGCAGGCCGGCTGGGCGTGGCTAACTTTACCTGTGCTTCGTTAAGCACAGGCCGGCTGGGCGTGGCTAACTTTACCTGTGCTTCTTTAAGCACAGGCCGGGCTAGGCATGGCTAACTTTACCTGTGCTTCTTTAAGCGCAGGCTAGGCTAGGCGTGGCTAACTTTATCTGTGCTTCTTTAAGCGCAGGCTAGGCTAGTCATGGCTAACTTTACCTGTGCTTCTTGTGGTCGCGGGAGCTGCTCCTGCGGTCGCGGCTCTTGCGGTCGCGGTCGCGGCTCCGGCTGTGCTTCTCGCGGCTGCGGCTGCCGCGATCCTTGCTCCAGCTGCGGTGCTTGTCGCCGCGGCCCAGGGACCCGCTGCGGCTGCGCTTCCTGTGCCGCTCCTTCTCCCGCTCTGAAACCGGGGCCCGGGATTAGGACCGAGGCAGAAACAGAGCCAGACAGGATGTGACACGCGGCGCGAAGGAGGGAGGGGGACGGGCAGAAGCTAGCACGCGTCAACTGAAAACCAAACGAACCAACGAAGAGCCTACAAAACACCGGAGGCTGCGGCTGCTTCCGTAAGATGCATTTACAGGGGGGGACAGGAAAACACCACATTTAGGGGAACATTTTTTTTTTTTTATTAAAATGATTTAGACTTTTTAGAATTCAAAGCATTTCTGACAGCTCTTGCAGATTGTTTGTTATTCAGATGTCAACTGCATACCTGGTGTCAGATTCAGTTTTGTAGAATGCAACATCTCATGTACAAAGACAGCACTACACACGTTATAGACACAGGCACAACCCTTCAAAGCAGTGGGATTTCAGTAGATCAGTGTCAGCTTAAAGTAATTAGTTGTTCAGATTCACGAGTGTCAACATAGTGACACAGTGAAGTCATTCATGCATTAGAGATTCGCTGGGCCCAACGCACTGGGATAGAGTACTCTTGATTTCTTTATCCCTAAAGTAACTGCAATGTTCACATTCTGATTTCATTCTCTACAAGCTGTTCTCTTCACCTCTTTCCCTCCCGCTGAGTTTCTGTTGCTATGTTACAGTACACAGCAACAATGGCACAGATCTGTACATGGTCATGCTTCCTCACACAAATTCCTAAGATCTATAAAATTGGGAACATTCTGAAAATGTTAGCCTCAGTCGCCGTTTAATTGAAGGCATCACGTTCCTTGCTTTGATTGCTCCCGTCCTTATAACAGGTTAGTCCCTGAAAAGTAATCCTGATAAGCATCCTCCTTTATGTATCTTGAAATGTTTGGGTGTCGACAGTAGGAAGACTGGAGTTTTTCCCCTAGTCATTTCAATTTTAGTGCACGTTTTCCATTGACCCAGTTTTTCTTCTGCAATCAAAAACATTTTTATACATACAGAAGTTCACCTGCAGGGTTTATACTGGCTGGTAAAGGGGCATTCACGAGTTAATGTTTTACTGCAAAAAAATACACTTTAAGTAAACCAACATTATGCCTCCAGTTATATGTGTATATCACTTGACTGTTTTTTTTTTTAACTACTTGAATCTTATTCACAAATGCAACCTGAGACTGCGACGACCAAAAAAAGAAGTCCTGACACAATACAAAAACGAATATTAATATCAAAAAAGCGAAGAAACCGTACTGAATAATTCTGTTCATGTGTATAACCTCTGGAAATAGCCTACAACGTCGTTTACAAGTTTAGGTGCATATCGGGGAGTAAGCAAGATAGCTCTTCTGCAACAGCACAGAGGCACAGAGCTTAATCTAGAGACCGTAACTTGCAAATAATTGCTCATTACCATCTAGTTCACGATATAATTACGCTCGCGATATTACTGCTATCTACAGTAAATCTAGCTTCCTACACCAATTCACATGCTAAGTTCACCTTTAACCTGGCTTGACAGCACTAAAACCAGCAGTCATAATTCAGATTCAAGTAGCTTTATAACTAGCATAAACGTGAACTACCACCAGTTAACTGCAACAATAACTATAAGGGCGAAATAACAGTCCACGAAACATTATTGCCATGGCATGTCTTCCAAGCTGCGAGGCAAATGTGTATCACGTTGCACGTAAACTGTGCGTTACTAATAGTAATAACGACCTCATGTGAAAGGTGCGGCACAGTCATATTAGCTAACGTTACAAGGGCCAGTAGCGTTTTAGGTCTTGGACATACAGCCAACGCACATTCAATGAAATCGTACTGCTGAGTAGCTAGCTTGCTGGCAAGCTAAATCAATGTATTAATGTTAGCTAACAATACGAAAGGCCTTTCTGTTATATCTAGTCTAATGGGAAGCGAGCTAGCAGATGCATTTGTTTCCGTCTGCGAGATTAAAATACACTTGCTAAAACCAGCAAATTATTGCACAACAATTCACCAAACACACAAGTTCGCAGCTAGCTATGCTTGCTACAGCCAAGACAGTGAGTATCTGTCTGGCTAACGTTAGCAAATAAAACTAGATATGGGTTGCGCTAGCAAATAAGCAAGCAAGCGATTCCTGGTTAGCCGAGTTACCCATTTCACCTTGACCAAAAACTCACCCTGTCGGTTTTCACTCAGCTGTTTTTCGAACTCGTCGAAGTCGGACATTATCTTTCCGATATTGTAAACCTTACTGCGGATTTTTGGGTCAGCCTTTAAGCTAACTAACAACCTACTGACATGGGACTATTACTCCACTGACACCGTCGCATCGGCCGAAGTAGTTTCTTCTTCTATGGTTTTAAAGCAGCTTAATACTCGAAGTACAGTAGAGTATCACCACCTCCAATAGCCTACTTTAGTATACAAAGATACGATAAGAGAGAACTAGATAACCACACTTTAGGCTATACAAAAAAATAAATAAAGTAATAAAAATCGAACAGTCCAGTAGAACATCTGAAAATGCAACGGTCATAACGGACTCTGAAATGTCACAGCTCAATTGACTTACGTTAACGTAATTGATCTGAAACATGAAATAATAATAATAATAATAAGGTATATGGTAGTTGTCGTGTAAATACAAACCATTTACATTTGATAAAAATGAAACCAACGGTATCCTATTCAGGATCTAATTTTAACAGTAGCCTATTATCTCATGTTAAAACTAACTAATCATGTAAACTTTTGGACACTCATAAATCAGTGACCAAGTTGTCGGTATGCCAGTAAGTACAACAGAGTTACTCATTTTATGTTCTGGGTTCACAGGCAGAGCCGTTGCTAATGGGGTGAAAGGTGGTGACGATTTTAAGGGCCCACATTTTATTTGTTTTATTAAAAAAGGGGGCCCAGAGCAATATTCTTTCAAGCGGGCCAGAATTCCTAGCTATGCCCCTGTTCACAAGTATACAAAGAAAATTTAAATAAATAAAATCAACAGAAGTTCACAGGTAACCTTTCTGTAAGAGCCAATTCTGCCCTTTTCTGTTTTCCCTGTGCATAAGGCAAAGTTGTGTTCATGTTCTAAAGAAATATATAACACGATTATATTATCCATGCACACATAATATTGTGTTATTATAAATTCCACTTACAAAGAAATTGTGGTGCCGTTATGGCTTTATGGAAATCAATGGCAAAATAAGGTACTGCAGTTACACAATTGTCCAGTGTTGCCATATGGCATATATATTTGATCAATTTTCTATGTAATAGTTTAATGATAACTTGATTTTTTATTTTTATTTTAAGCAATAACTTAATTCACCAAAGATTGAGCGTCCAGTTTTTGTTTGGATGAGAACTGTGCAGAAATGTGTCTATGACAGCAATTTGAGGGGCAGTTCCGCAGGTTCCTCATACAGACTATAAAAATAGAGGTTCCTCCATGTGGCCATGTGTGTGAGAAAGATACTAGAGAGTGACGAAGGGGAGTTTTTTTTAATGTGACCTCTTTTCTCTTTTTTAAATCCATGCATTGTGATTTTTCCCCTGAGTAGCAAGGAAGTGAAGAAAAATGATATGTTGCGATACAATTGATTGGTTGCGATAGATGGATTAATAGTGGATGACAAACTTTTACCTCAAACAAACTCTAGGATGTACGGCTGTCGGATCAAGTATTACATTCTAGCGCCACCGAGTGTCTGGCTGTTTGGTATCCACTTCATTTAGACTGTAGAAAAATTACACATCTACCCCATAGACTGTAGAAAAAATAAGATTAGGCGGCAGTCAGAGGTTGCGTATGTGGAGAGCGCCACCTACCTGCATTTTCTGCCCGCGAGAAATACAACATTATGCAGAAAAGTATTATTCTGGTTAGAACGACAAGTGACACTCGTCGTAAGTAAGGTATTTTGTAAGTAGGCTAATACCTAGGCGGTCACTATGACACCATCACTATCCATTCCTATAAGGCGTTTCCTCGTCCATAGGCTACGTATGAAGTAGCCTCTAGTCGACATTTTTCTACAAAAGTACATTAGGCCTACCAGATTGAATAACGAAATGAATTTGTTCAAGCTGTTACATTTTCTTTAACAACCTACAGATAGGTATACTGGCTGACTAGAATCATGTTCCATAGAACCATTAATGTTACCAACGGTTTATAATCTGAATACATTTTAGTTTACAGAGAACGTTCGCCATTGACTTGCACTGTAATATGTGCGTCTTGTTCTTTCATCCACCATCTTTGCAACAGTACAGAATGTACAAAGCAGTAGCCTAACAGTCGGAATTACATAACAACAGCAGCTAGCTGGTTAGCCCCTTGTTGCAAACATGGCGTTACGGTTATTGTGCTCCCATTCAAATGCATTCAGACAAAAAAATTTTCTCATGTGCAATTTCAAAACGGCAAAGACTTCATTGAGCATCACAAGTCTTGCAGGCAACTCTAAGATTGAACACGATAGACATCGGAAGTGCTTCACACTTAGCCTGGGTAACGATGGTAAGGACAGCACACGCGAGATTTTTCTTGGCTCATTTTGAAACCAATTTGCTCTGGAATTTGGTGTCAATTCGAGAATACGGGGCATTGATCCGTGATATCATACTTTAAAGCTCAATGTAAACTTGAAACTCTAGATACGAAATGTTTTTTTGCCCTAAGGTCTAGTTAAAATAAGCGTCCATTTCTCAGCAGGAAATCTGGAGACAGCTGTGCTGATATATGAATTCACGGGGGACAGAGAAGTACATTTGTTGACAACAAACGTTCCTGTCCGATTCAGGGGTAAAGGTGTCGCAGCGCTATTAGCTAAGGTGACGTAAATCTGCTATACAAAAAAACTTTAGAACTGTTCACTAAGTAGCCTATGCGATATGACGCATGTCGACAGTTGTATTGACAACCCTTTACACTTGATCTTTGTAACCGCACCAATAGCTGCACACTGCACGGCTATAGTAATTCGTCGCACTTCCACATTTCCCTATTTGAAGTAACTCTTCTGGTGTGTGTGTTTTTGGGTTTTTGTTTTGGTCGTGTGTCAATGCTGGTGATTTATGGGTAGCTTTTTTTTTCTTATTGTTAATTAAAGGGAGCTAAAAGTATCTCTCTATCTCTCTCTCTTGCTCTCTCAGAGTGCCTTGGACTTTGTCGTGGAAGAAAACCTGAAGGCGCGTATATCTTGTTGGTATATTAAGAAATATATAACAGAAAACCCCAAGTCTGAATATAAAGACAAAATTGTTCATTAGCAATATGTGCATGTTATTTTATTCTTTATTTTCAAGAATAGCAGTAGGTCTCTTTTTTATGTGCCAAATAAAAATCTAATAAAAAATATTGATGGCTGTTCAGTGGATCTAAGTTCCTGGTAGGTTAGCTGACCTATTGTGATTAAAAGTAGGAACGGACCTTGGTTTTAAAATGTAAAGATTAATCGTTACATTGACTGCACAAAAAACTCAGGTTCTCACTTAATTATATAAAAATGAGCAGGTTTAAATGATATGGTCTACCAATACATATTTGATTTCACCGCACCTTTCTAAGATGCATCGGCTAAAATCATCTGCTAAATCACTAAATTGTCAATTCTACTGTTTCCCTGATGCATCATAATCAGCATTGTTAATGTTTACAGTTATTTCGCAAATTATGTGACAACTGGCATTCTTTTTATGATAATGTATTTTTTTTTTCTGATAAATGCAAATGCTAAGTCTTAATAAATAAAAAAAAGTAATTTACTGTTTCCTGTGTATTACCTTGTCATATTCATAATACTTGCAAGGATGAAGTATTTAAATTAATCCCTTTGTTATTAACTTGCATTTTTACTTTGCTGTAATGCTCTCAAAGCTTCTTTTCTACAGTAAGTGTACACTGCTGAATCTGAGCACTGTTTTGGCCGCAGTTTTGTCTATCGCGGATCAAAATCACATTACGTAATCAGTAGCCCCGGTTTTACTCTACCTCTCCGTAAATATGACCTGTTTCATATTACTCTCTTAGGTACTGTTATATTGCATTTTGTAGCCGTATGGAAATTCGTGAATACACTATTTCCTCCTGTCTTACTTTTTAGTTTGGAATGTTCCATGTTACAATTAATGTGCTGAGAAAGCTTGGGAATACACCAGGTTGTCTAACTACAAGCTAAAAGCTAGACCTAAACACTGGAAACTATAGAAGCCAGAAGTCTAATGACAGAGGCCTAGCCTATTAGCCTATATGATGTGTAGGTGTAACTGCATTTACAGTATTGCTGAGAAACATAATAAGCTTGTCTTCCAAGGCAACCCCCTCTGTACCCTTATGTACTGAGGATGAACGCTTGGTTGCTGTGGGTCAGTTTAGAGATGGGGCAGACAGGTATAAAGGCACAGGTGCAAGTACAGTACCTTTGAAGTCTGTGTGAGGCAACGTACCCAAAATTGTTTCTAGTTGGCTATATCAAATATCAGGCCTGCAAGTTTTCAGATTCAAAAGCATGAAAGTCAGCAGGGAAAGAATTTCCTATGGTGAAGATCAGCACATCAGATTAAAGGAGTTTCCTTGTTAAACTGGTTCATCATGGGTCACCTTCACGTTAAGACCATGCAAAGCAAAAAACGAATCCCAGCTACTGCAATGCAGTACTGACACTGATCAGTTTCGGAAAAGAGGGTCAATGAGTCAAAATTCTGGGGAGGCGGGATCAGCAGTGTTCCTCAGGCCGAGTCTCGGGAACATCTGGCTTATCCCCGACCTCCAGGACGACGGAGTCTCCTGGCGGCTTGCCGGAAGGCTCCGGAAGGTCCTCGGTGGTGGCCGGGGCGGTGCTTATGTACACGTCCCACAGCTGCGCCGGGGAGTGGAGCTCCAGCAGCTTCTCCTCCAGCCTCAGGTGCTTCTCCAGGACCCGCCGCTTGCGCCGGAACTCGATGATCGTCTTCGTGTAGCGGTTGAGCGTCGTCACCGCGGAGGCCATGCAGGCGGCGAACGAGCTCCACGCCAAGCTGAGAGGAGAGAGAGAGAGAGAGAGAGAGAGAGAGTGAGGGAGAGAGAGAGAGAGAGAGAGAGTGAGAGAGGGAGGAGGAGGAGAGTGAGAGGATGAGAGATGTAGGGAGAGAGAGAGAGAAAGAGTGAGAGTGATAGAGTGAGGGAGAGAGAGTGAGAGAGAGATGAGAGAGGGAGTGAGAGAGAGTGTGAGAGTGATAGAGTGAGGGAGAGAGAGAGAGAGTGAGAGAGAGAGGAGAGAGAGGGATGTCCTCAGGTGGAATATTTTTATTTTGTCCTCGGTTCTGGGTTCTCAGAATAAATACAACAGTATAAAAGTTTAATAAATATAAAAGTGTCAATTTCAAACTGGACAACGAAGTTCCACTTCTAACTCAAAACCTAGAAAACCTGGAAGTGAAGACACGAACCAGCTGAATAAATACAAAACAGCTGATTTACAACGAGGTCCAGGAACACTCACAGGTAGGACCAGCTGTAATCCCAGGTCTTCGGCCTCCAGTCTTCCGGGCCCAGACTCACGCTCAGCTGGAAGATCGTGGTGAACATCATGTGCGCTACCATCCCCAACAGGCCTGCAGCATCAGAGCATCGGAATCAGAGCATTGGTATCAGAACATCAGAGCATCAGAATCGGAGCATCAGAGCATCAGAATCGGAGCATCAGAGCATCAGAATCAAAGCATCAGAACATCAGAATCAGAGCATCAGAACATCAGAATCAGAGCATCAGAGCATCAGAATCGGAGCATCAGAGCATCAGAATCAGCATCAGAACATCAGAATCAGAGCATCAGAATCAGAGCCAGTGCTAGGGAGCCTACAAGGCTTCTGCGGTCACTGCCCATTACCCAAGGTGCTTAGAGGCTTTGCAGATCTTTGCTTTCTTGGTGCTGTTCTACCATAATTAGATAGTTTTGATGTTCACAATAAAATGTTTTTTTTAATTTATTTTTGTACTTTTGCGGGGCTGAGTTTATCTGATTCCTACCCCAATTTGGAATGGCCGATCTTCTGCAACCACAGCCACGTGCTGTACATGCACAAACCCCACTGTGAAATTTGGAGAGTATGGACCAAATAAGCCATCCAGCAGCCTCTTTCCAATAAAATATTAACTCATAAATATAAAATTAATTCCAAACTATGAACAAACGAGATCAACAAAGTAGCAGACGTAACTCACAAATGAGACTTTGGGCTAGCTATCAGAAGAAGCAGTAAGTCACAGCTAGGAGAGTGAAGCGGTGTTGCTAAGTGCACAGTGCGTTGCCAGGGTGACAGCGGTGAACATTGTGGCATTACCGGACAGGGCGGTGAATACCGCGGCGAAGGCGTTCATCTTGAGTCCGTTCATGAGGTCGCAGCGGCAGCACATTTCGGCACACATGAGGACCCCGCCCATGGACAGCAGGCTGATGTACAGGCATTCCGCCACGATGCACAGCCACAGGACCCCTGGGGGGGCGGGGGAACAATAATAATAACCTTTAACCTTTGAACTGTGCTATGCCCAGCCTACAATCCCTCCTCGAGATCGAGGTCAAGGAGGACGTGGAATCTCGTACAGCTTGGCCAGGCTGTATGTGCAGTGTACTGTGCTCTCCTAAATAATAATAATAATAATAATAATAATAATAATAATAATAATAATAATAATAATAATAACTTCAGCTGTACCCACCTCTTTCATGCGCAGGTGCAATTTCTAAAAAATTCCGACAGGTAAATCCTGAAAGGAGAAAAAATTTAAGCATCTTTTGTCATATAAGTGGAAATAGTTAATACAGCATTTTGTCTTATAAGTGGAAGTACTAAATTATTTTCAGAAAAATAATGAGAAAAAAGAAATTTACAAATTAACATGCACATTTTTACACAAATTAACAAAGAAATGCTGTTTTGTATTTAGTTTATATTTAATCTATGAGTAGTATGTATCTAGTACTCAGTAGGTATAGAGCACTCAGCGCTGTGTACGATGGTTCCTTGAGACTGTGAAGATGTTTGGTGGTCAATTTGCACAGGAGGAGTCTAATGGGTTCATTATCGTAATTACAGTATTTGAGAATGAGCCCCCACCTTCCCCCCCCCCCTCTCAAAAACCTTTTTTTAAAATCACAAAACACATTTCCAGCTAAAAAGTGTTTAGTCTCACTGTAAGGTTATATAATGACTGTTTTTTTTTTTTTCCAGAAAACTGATAATTAGCCCATAAGAAAGAATATCAGTGGCATGAGAGAGGCTGGTGGAAGAAAAAGTGTGTGTGTGTGTGTGCCTGCGTGCTTGCGTGTGTGTGTGCATGTGTGTGTGCGTGTGTGTGTGCCTGCATGCGTGCGTGTGTGTGTGTGCATGTGTGTGTGCGTGTGTGTGTGCCTGCATGCCTGCGTGTGTGTGTGTGCATGTGTGTGTGCGTGTGTGCCTGCATTCGTGCGTGTGCTTGTGTGCGTGTGTGCGTGTGTGTGTGTGTGCGTGCGTGTGTGTGTGTGTGTGTGGGGCGGGGGGGGGATGGGTGCGGCGGTAATGTGGGGGCGCCTCTCACCGATCATGTTCACGCTCTGCTCGCAGGACACCCAGATGCCCGTGTGGAACTTGCGCATGATGAACTTGTCCTCGCCCGTCTCCCAGATGTACTGCACCAGCCGGCTGTCGTTGAGGTTGGAGCTGTTGAAGCGGATGCAGTAGGTCTGCTTCACCGTGACGGGGCCCGCGCAGAAGGGCTTCACCACCTTCCGCGTGCCCTCGCACCAGTAGCTGGTGCTCACCGCGGACACGGCGAACGTCAGCGCCACCATGTTGAGGGCGAGGGCCAGGTAGGCCCTGCGCTGCCGGGCGATCTTCATGGCCGGGGCGGGCGGGAGGCGGGTCCGCCGGCCTCCTCAGTGGCGCATGATCGCAGGCTGTTTTCCGTGCTTTCCCTCTCCCTTCCCTGGCAGTGCAGTGTGGCAGGCTGTGAACCTTTATCCCAGACCCCTCATCTGTCCACCGAATGCACAGCTGCTCTTGCCTTCACTGCCCACTCTCTTACTCTACCTCTGAGTTTTCCTTTCTCTCTCTCTCTCTCTCTCTCTCACTCTCTCACTTTACCTCTGAGTTTTCCTTCCTTTGGTCTCTCTCCTGTTTCCCCACCTCCTCTCACTCTCTATCTCTTTCTCTCCCTATCTCCCTCTCACCCTCCCTTTCTATCTTCCCTCACTCAAACTCCTCCATGCCACTCTCTCTCTCCCTCCCTCTCTCACCCTCCCTTTCTATCTCCCCTTACTCACCACTCGTACTCCTCCATGCTACTCTCTCTCTCTCTCTCTCCCTCAAGCCTCTGTGTCTCACCCCTTTTTTAAGCAAATGTAATGCAGAAGTCATTGCGGGGTGAATTTTCAGTATTGTGGGTTATGCTATGCTGCCTTCTGTAAAAGTGAATGTGCTTTGGGTAATGTGCTTTGGGGACGACAGATGTTCAGAGAAAACAGATCCTGTCTTGGCTTATTTACTTATCATTTCCATCATAAAATGTAGCTGATACAATATCTAACAAGGCAGGAAATTCTTTAGAAAATAATATATATAATATATATTTCTAAAGATAGTTTGTGTGTGTGTGTGTGTGGGTGTGTGTGTATCAATCCAAAATAGTGTGTACATCATTGCGTATAAAGCAGAAAATGAAATCTGTATGTACTCTATAATATTTCAGTGTTTTCTGGGAGGCTTTTGACCCACAGGGAAAGTGACATTTGCAGTGAACATTTTCTCTCAACAGTGTACACATTTTCACATTTCAATGGAAGAGGGTTTGCTGCCCTAGACCCACGGCTTCAAACTCAGATGATAAGAATTTATATATACATCCTTTCTCCTCCTGCTGTGGCAATGTAAAATTATAAATTAATATCAGATGCAAAGCCACGGCTAAGCACCTTAGTCATGTTTTTAATAAAACATTGTTTTGGCGTGAAAACAAACTGAGCTGTTTGCATGAAGGATTGATGCATCTGGCCTGGAATTGAATATTCTAGATACTCAAGCTGGTTATTGAGGAAGGTGGAATCACTGTAGGAATATAATCCTGATGGGGCTAACAGAATAACCATACTGCTGAAGTGTCAGGTCATCGCAAAAGCCATTTTATATAATATTGTGTCTGTTTATGGATGCTTCCATAATTTAAACCGGAGGAAATAGCAGAGTAAAACTACTGTAAAGTGTGTGCAGAGCTAAGATATTCAACCTTCTCCCTGTCAGCAGAGACCTTAAATGAATGACATCATCATCATCATCACTAGCTGCAAGGTGAGATTTAGATTGTCCAAAATTTCTTTTGCAACACAATAACCTGTAAATATCAGCACAGAAACTTGAACTGAAAAAGCAGCTGCTGGGCAACACTACAGCTACTTATACAAGATTTGAATAGCTGTGGGATATATAGCTGTGGCGTATATCCTCAGATTAATAAATTAATAAATAATAAAAACGTTTAAAATGCTATGGCCAGGCTACAGCCAGTGGAGCTGTCCATTTTGCTGACAGATACGTGAATGTGTCATGCATATCTTCCAGCAAAATGGACAGCTCTAGAAATTTATACACAATAGTTGATAGGCCTACTGTGCCATGAAGTTGTGTTTGGATGAATCCATTTCAGATAGCCAGTATTATGCAATACAAATACAGATAAGTGATTATAAATTTTCACGCTCCTGGAGTATGTGTTCGAGTGAGTGTGTGTGCATGCATGCTATTCACAATGTATGTATCAAATAAAAAATACTTTTATTATTCTTCTTTGCTATGCAAATACAATAATTATGCTTTGTTAAACTGTGCATCTTCATGGCTTAACTGAAACTTGAAATGACATGTACATTTATGAAGTGCAAAATAAAGAAAGTACAGGAATAGCTATACAGTATCTGTGCGTGTACAAGTAGCTGGTTGCACCACTCAGGAACCCCTATACAAGATTATATCCCTAGTCGGTAGCAGCAGGCAATCATTATAATCCATAATCCAAGTCATGTTTATAATACATTTAAATGGAAGTTGAAATTAATTTTTTTTTTTTTGTTGGAATTTTATTGTCAGGAAACTTCCATATTAAATCCAGAAGGGGAAAAAAAATCATTTTTACATTTCACAGGATGTTCCTTTTGAGGCACGACCACCTGTTCTGGTTTTTATAAACAGGTGTGGCCTATCATGAACACTCTGGGTTTAACACTTCCTGTAAAATGACCTTTGAGCACCCTAAAAAAAAAAAAAAAAACAACACAACGCTGATACATATCATTCATCCACAGCTTCACACTTCCAGTGTACGAGGGATGACAGAGGTTTGATTGATTGTTCTGAAGACTGAACGGAAAAACCAGCAATCACACAGTAAAGCAATCAGGGCTACAATCCCTTTGCCATCTGGACCGATGAGAGGTTGAGCATCCTGTACAGTAAGGTTATAACCCCTATGCACAGACATCCTGTACAGTAAGGTTATAACCCCATACACAGACATCCTGTACAGTAAGGTTATAACCCCATACACTGGCATCATGTACAGTAAGGTTATAACCCCATACACAGACATCCTGTACAGTAAGGTTATAACCCCATACACAGACATCCTGTACAGTAAGGTTATAACCCCATACACTGGCATCATGTACAGTAAGGTTATAACCCCATACACAGACATCCTGGAAAGTAAGGTTATAACCCCATACACAGACATCCTGTACAGTAAGGTTATAACCCCATAGACAGACATCCTGTACAGTAAGGTTATAACCCCATACACTGGCATCATGTACAGTAAGGTTATAACCCCTATACACAGACATCCTGGACAGTAAGGTTATAACCCCATACACAGACATCCTGTACAGTAAGGTTATAACCCCTATACACAGACATCCTGTACAGTAAGGTTATAACCCCATACACAGACATCCTGTACAGTAAGGTTATAACCCCTATACACAGACATCCTGGACAGTAAGGTTATAACCCCATACACAGACATCCTGTACAGTAAGGTTATAACCCCTATACACAGACATCCTGTACAGTAAGGTTATAACCCCTATACACAGACATCCTGTACAGTAAGGTTATAACCCCACACACAGACATCCTGTACAGTAAGGTTATAACCCAATACACAGACATCCTGTACAGTAAGGTTATAACCCCATACACAGACCCCAGGGCCAACAGATGCCTTTTGTTAAGACCTGGCAGACACCGATGATGACTATATAGGACTTATGCAGTTATCATTGTGGCGCAACTGATTCCATGCCATATTCGAAATGAAACAATTAAAATGCTGTCATCATTACGGTTTACAGAATGTGAATGCTGGAAGCAATGGCCTCCCTCTACAGGGCTTTAGACATTAGACTGGAACAGGTGCATGCTGTTCTTGAACCATCATGAAACCTTAAATGGCCATTTATGCAACGAAGCACTGTCATTTGGACAAATGTATCAGCACTTCAGCTGAAGCACTGGTTAAGCTGTGTGCTTGAATAACAAGAGTTTTTTTTATGCAACAGCTACCTGCAAGTTTGTGCATTACAAGAGAGGAACATTGTTTATAATTGTAAGCTTGGTTAAGTCCTGAGAAAAGGACTTACACACGTAAGAGTGTGGGATTTAGATGGATGTTGCAGGAGGATAACTGGAATTATTTTTTTTTATCGTTTTGGTTTTACGACTAATCCACCTTACATGAGCAGAGTACAAAACAATGCCATTTTGAATTTGTCACTGGAAGGTATCTAAAATCTGGGAATGCTTGATTATAAAATAAAGCAAGGTATTATTTAAATAATACAATGTGAATATCGACTTCTTTCAGAAGGAATGTTGTCCTGTTTGTTTTTGAAAGTCTGTTCTATTTTTCGTGAATATTGTAGTACAGTGTGTGTATATATTGCATTATATATTCTTGTTTTGACATGTGTAGTGCAGTACTATATCGTATTATAGATTTTTGTCTAGACATTTTTGTGTAAATTCTTAATACTTCCAGTTTATGCCTCTCTATTTCTCATACGTGGGACATAACGAGCCACGGATTTTCCAAGCTGTATTACAGGTAAACCTAAAGGAAAAGGGATAAGGGATATTGGGGGGTGCGCGGTAACCCACGTGTTTAAAGGAACACAGGCTGCAGATAGGCAATTACACATAAATGTAATGCAGTGCTGGGCTGGTTCGTGACGAGTTTGTGAACTTCAAACACGTTTAAAAAAAAATTTCAACGCGAAGTCAAATAAAATTCCAATCCACGGTATTACACCAAATGTAGCCACAGAACTATCCCAGCTGTCGCGTTCCGCTCCTGAAATTATTTAGCCCAGCCTTAAACCCGTCGTAAAGATTTCAAGTCAATTTCTACTTAAATTGTTTATTCACGTTTTAAGGAGCACGTGCCACGCACCCTTGCTCGTCTCCCGTTACTTCTTCTGTCCTACTCCGAAGAGGAGAAGACAAATATAGATCATGTAGGCTAATAATGGGTTGACCATTTGGTTAGTGATTAACCTCGCAAGAGTTCAGTGCAACCCAAGAATCTGCGGCTCAGCGGATTAGGTGAACTAGCCAGTGCCTCGGGTCACGCCCATCTACTTGAAAACAATAGACACGCACGTGCTTGATTACCTCTGAACTTCCAAGAATTAGCCAGATGATTTGATTTTGTGGCCTTGTACAGATCAATGCCGGTTCTCTGTCACATCTGCAAACATCCACCGACCTCCCTTCCTGTTGGTGAGCTGGGCATTTATTGCTAGAAGAAACCCTTGACATCAGAGAAGAAAAATAGCAACGAACTGTCTTTTTTTTCTAACGCACCTCATTCGCGATAGGCTGCCACGATATGTAACGCCATGGATAGCCGATAGGATGAGATTAAGATTACCTGAAACCGCACAAACTCTCGCCATTGCTTACAGCACGGAACAGTTTGCACGCCACATTGTCCTTGAATCCGGTTTATGACATTCAAGTTTACAGGGAGGATTACATCGCACAGTCTGAATATATCGTTGATTTATCCATACATTAAATCACGTCAGAAAAAAACTCAAACGTGTAGACTATTTTCTTGGATTTTAATAAACCTATTATAATAAATTCAAAGTTAAGATAGTAAACAAATACACAAATAAATATGCTATAAATAGCCTCGAAGCTGACTGCAGACGCGGTTACGAAAAAGGTTGTTCGTTTGATGAAAACATTGACTTGGATACTATAATTTTGGCTATAAGTAGATACGTATAATATTGTTGCCGTCAACAGTGATAATGCATTCTAATGCATTATTATTTATTTGTTGGGCAACTGGAACATCTCTCGTGAAATAAACCATTCGTATCCCTTGTGGTACACCATTGCTTTTGGTTTACTACGATACAGTTTACAATTCAGTGGAGTTGTCTTTTCGTTTGAGTTGCGCTGTCCATAGTGCTGAACACCACGTGCACGAGATGAATTTTGCGCTCGCAATCTTTAAACATGCAGTTGGCTGCTGTGCTGATTTACATAAGTACACTTCCCAGACACACAACTAAAATCAACAACTTGCGCAGGCGTATTTTCTTAACATTCACATTTATTTCCAGCGTTTTTAAAAATTATTATTATAGATCATCAGTTAGCTTGCGTATGAGTGAATATGTAAACTCATGTTAACTAAGAGATAATTTTGTTTTAATATTCATTGTAGTTTTATGATTCACGGTAGAATTCGTCCGCTCCTCCTGTGATCCCACCCCAGAATTGGTTGATGATGGATGGGTATGGAACCGTTTCTGTGTTAAAAGAGCTTCTATTTATGCAGTAGACCCGAAGAACAGATTTCTGTACACAGCTCAAGTATTGCATTTCCCCACTTTTCACTGATTTCACATAAATTATTTGAGCTTCTGCTTCCTCTCTTTTTAAGTGAATAAATAAATATATAATTTTATGGCCCTGATGCCCAAATGCCTAATTTGTACATGGCCTGGCTCCTTCATGCCAAGCCAAGCAAATTTGACAAGGGCACAGGATGGGCAGGGCTGGATACAGGATTGATAAGATTGAGTATGAGATTGACAAGAAAGAGGATAAGGCTGGCAAGAGATCATATGGCCTTAGTAAGACCGAGTACAGGGTAGGCAAGGGTGTATACAAGGACTGAGTGCCACACTGGCTGTAGTGTTGGATTAACAACAGTAAGCATTAGATTGGCCTAAATCGTATCAGTGCCAAGTCACAGACACCATTGCATCTTTTATACATGGAGGCTCTGGACCTTCTTAGGTGTAGGCAGGTTACATCACTGGTATCTGTTTTTTTTATTTAATTTAATTTAATTATTATTAAGACAGTTATGTAGAAACTCCTCTCTTACCTTAGTTGCATCCTAACTTAGAGTTCCTGTAATTAACCCTACTCTTTCTCCGTGAAGGTGCTTTTTAAAATCCCCCACCCACATGCTGAACCTGGAAAAACCGCTTTTACTTACCGCGCTCTGTGGCACTAGAACATACTACTGAACACATTTAGTCTTGGCTGCCGTATTTCTGTGAATTAATTTAAAGGCAGAATCTTCCATATAGTCACCAAGAAGTGTAAACACTTATAATCCCTCTGTTTACTTGTACCATTGCTTTTATACGGTGCCACTTTTAATTTTAATTTATGGCTGTAATGGCTGTAATGGTCTTGAACAGGCCTCCCTCACAAACAAGTTGTTAATCTCAACAAGACTAAGAACCAGTACGAATAAGGGGCAAAATTGAATTTAAATGAAAAATTAAACATCTTCCAGTTATTATCAGTACACATGCTCACAGGATACGTTTCAATTCGTTTAGGTGCATTAACTGTCTTAACTACTGCTTGCATTTTTTCCATAGACTGCGTTGTTGCCGTTCTCGTTGTGTTAGTGTTAATCAATTTAACCTTCAGGGTCCAAGTTGAACTATGCGGTTGTTCCCTGCACTTGGACTGGTACTTCTCTCTAGGCTTTTCGTCATACTTGTTCCTGGTTATGGTTATACACTTTGTTGTACGTCGCTCTGGATAAGAGCGTCTGCCAAATGCCTGTAATATAATGTAATATAATTCTCAGACTTCTGATTCATTTCAAAGGTTTCCTGTAGATTTCAGAAAGGACCTATTATTCAGGGGGGAAAAAAACATTACAGTAATGTAAATGTCATGTTTAAAACAAACAAACAAAAAACAAAACAAAAAAAACAAAGGGAATATGTTTCTTCCCAGCCCCCCACCCCCCCAGGTGAAGGGGGATTTAGTTAAATCACTTGGACAATGTTCTTCGCATTAGAAGTGGTCCTGGCCTGTGATGACACAATGGCTGTTTAACTCTTTAAGCTGCTTTGAACACAGGACATGAATAAGCATCGTGAACTACCCCTACCCCTCACCCCCTCACCCCCCCAGCTCTTTTTAGGGGCAGAGCTTAGAGCAGGGGTCCTAAATCTTACCCAGAAAGGGCCGGTGTGGGTGCAGGTTTTTTTTTGTGGCTAATATGAGCACCTCCGTCTTACCTTTGTAAGTTTCCATTTGGATTAGTTTTAAATTTAGGGAACGCAATAGCACTCCTGACCCACAGCAGCTTGTGCCATTCCAGATCTTATTAAACGCAGGACAGCACACTTAGTGGAAGTCCCTAGGATCCCGCTTCCGGCAAGTACAAGAATAATCTTCTGGTATAAAAAAAATCGTCCCTTTTATGGTAAGATTGGACACCCCCTGGTCTTGTCAATGAGCGCTTAACGGTAATTAATAACGGATGAGTGCACGTAGATGCACACAACGTCCACGTAGAGTGACCGCGGAAATGTCTCTGTGTTTAACGTTCAGTTTAATCACCAGAACTATACATAGGCTATTTAGAGTGACTTGCACAGGAGCCGACTCCGCGAAATACAGACTATAAAGCCTACACGCTCGTTTTCTTTATCAAGTTATAAGAAACTGAATACATATGTTGAGCAGAGTCTCCATAATAATTACCCCCCCCCCCCAAAAAAAAACAAGCGATTTTGGGGGTATACCCACCAATTTTCAAAAGAGCTGCCAGCTGACTCACTTGTTGGACCCTTCCCCACTATGCCCTCGGAAAAGATGTCAAACTCTGAGTGACGTGCTGATCCCCTTAATCTTTAAGAAAGCCAGTCTGGATTTAAAAGAGTTATCCATAATCCAGTCCAGCACCTTTGTGGGAGCCCTAAGGGAACAGGGTCCTTGTCGACTGTGTGGAGACGACACTCACTCTCACTGCCAGGCCAAGCGAAACAAAAAAATGGGCAACAGCAAGAGCGGCGCGCTGTCCAAGGAACTGTTGGAGGACCTGAAGCTCAACACGAAGTACAGCGAGGACGAGCTGTGCGCGTGGTACCAGAGCTTCCTGAAGGAATGCCCCAGCGGTCGCATCAGCAGGGAGCAGTTCGAGGGAATATACGCCAGCTTTTTCCCGGACGCCGACCCCACTGCTTACGCGCACCACGTATTCCGGAGCTTCGACACCAACAGCGACGGGACGCTGGACTTCAAGGAGTACATCGTGGCGCTGCATCTCACGACCTCCGGGAAAACCCTGCAGAAGCTGGAGTGGGCGTTCGCCCTCTACGACGTGGACGGAAACGGCACCATCAGCAAAAACGAGATTCAAGAAATTGTAAAGGTGAGCTACGTTTGAAACTAGTGTTCTTCCAGACCCACCTGTGAGCAACAGCACCGGCTTTTGTTTATCTATTCGGCGCAAAACTCGCACAGGGTGCAATACTTGTATGGGAATTCCAATTAGAAGTTTAGCGCAACAGATAAATAAATACAATATTTTTGGGGATCAAATAATAACTGCCTGGAATTGACAGACAGCAAACAGGAAATTATTAAAATTACATCATTAGACAAATTTAACTTGACTTCTAAAAGAAATGACTTCCAAATGTGTTCTATTTTAAAACGATGAAATAATATGTAGCCTACCGTTTGAAAACTGAAATCCTAAATACAAGAAACCCAATATGCCTGCCGAGGTGTAGTACCCCGCAAATAGGCCTACACGATTGGTAATATTTGTTAACTATAATCTTCAAAAGAAAAGCATGCCAATGTAGACAGTATTCGAATAGGCTAATAATTTCCAGCGGTCCAAATGCTGTAGTAGGCCAACTGCGGTTTCCTTCAATAAATGACGTCATTATCTTCCTCGATGTAATTTGTTCAACCGAGTGGCGTGAAGAAAACAGGAGGACTTCTCGTTGCAAACTTGCTTGTGATTAGCCGCGTTTTAAAAATCACGTTTTTTATTTTGTGACCGTAGGCTATAGTCGCTGAAAATGACAACTTTTGTTATTTTGTGTTCCACCTAGTCAATATTCAACATGATATCCGGTGAAGATCAAAAGAACCTTCCCGAAGACGAGAACACGCCAGATAAAAGGGCAGATAAAATCTGGAAATATTTCGGCAAAAATGAAAACGGTAAGCGCGGTTGCTCTTTGTGAACATGCGCTCTTTGTGCATATGGTTCTACATTCTTGTAGTATTATTATGGAAACGTTAAGTGCATTTATATAAACTTAAGTGTCATAGAGTGCACTTACATGATATAAAAATATAATTTCTCATTGTGTACTGTCTTCAGCAATCTACTTTTTGCACGCATGGACAGTGATAGCAGCCTTTAAATGACCATCATATTATTTGCTGTGCAAAGAAATGTTTAGTTTTTTGTGTCTCAATTAACTCGAACGGGGGTCACGTGGGCCAGATCATTTTGCTTTGATCTTTTTCATCTAAAGATTGCTCACGGTTACACATCTACACAGTAAAAATGTTCTGATAGAGTATATTAGGTCCCTCTTAGACCTTCTAGATATAAACTCTGTTAGAGAGAAATTGACACAAACTTTTTTTTTTTTTTTACTGTATAAGAGCGAATTATTTAAATGATGTTTGCTTCTTTCCCGTTTCAGACAAAATAGCAGAAGGGGAGTTTATACAGGGAGTCATGGACAACAAAGAGATCTTGCGGTTGATACAGTTTGACGAACCACAGAAAATCAAAGATAGGTTAAAGGAAAAGAAGCACTAGCTTTTGGATGCATGAATCCCCCCCCACGAAAAGACTGTTAAAGCTTCACTGTTTACATACCTGTGCTGTCCAGGCTTCTTAGGCTACCTTGTGTAATGTTCAGCTCAGATCTGCACATTTTGTACGTTGCATACGTCCTATGCAAAGGTTCATACATCACTGCATACGTGCAGGGTGATTCGTTTTACTTTCCTTTCACAAAAATATACACACACACACACACACACACACTATAGCTCGCATCCTTCTGGAGAAAATTTAGGGGGGTCCCTAAATCACTGCCCAGTACCCCTGCGTCGTGCTGGCTGGATTACGAGCTGGCCATTTGCTTAATAAAACCAAGTGAGAAGCAGAAAGCTGTCCATGTCGATTGAGCTTAGGCTATGGCCAGCAGTCCCTTTCCAGCAAATCAATCCTCTTAAAATCTGAAGGTCATTTTAAACAGCTGCTCGCAGAGGACTTGCGGCAGTGCTGGGAACATTCCAAGAGGTGTTGGTACACTCTCTAGTACATGTCTTAAGTACCATCTCGCTAAGACTGATACTTTCTTTTAGTACAGACAGTGTTAGCGTGAAATGTAGTAGAGAAGTATATACTTTAGTTCAGTAACGTGAGATTTAACGCGATGGAACCTGGGAGTCCGTGGTTGGCGGTGTACAAAAGGAACGGATAACGGTCACTGCCATTACTGAAGATATGGTCTGAGTTGGTTCCACTTTAAGTAGAAATGCTTTGTTAATGTTTTATGTGGATTCAAGTGTAACACCGGATAGCATCACATAGATTAAATGGCTGGGTAAGGTCTGTTTGTGTGCCATTTCGGCTGGTCACTGAATGGAGGGAAATTATTGATGATGCAAATTAGGGACACAGAGTTTATTGTGTGTAGGTACAACAAGCCAACTGTGACAGATTATTTCAACATTTGTGTTACCAATGTTTTGCTGAAATAAAGGTTGATTTAAAAACTAGCCTTCTGTTCGATGGTGATTTGTCTTGTTGGAAAACAAGACGATGTTATTTATTGCCAAATGTTCAGATCGATCCTACCTATAATTAGATTTTTCCATTTCCAAAAAACAAGAAGTCAATCAAATGCCTTTCCGGACCACAATTGAAAACTGAATTCTTGTTCCCTGACACCATTTGCTGATTGATTTTCACTAATGAGCTTTGACAGGAGTGCGTGATCTGATTGGAGCACAGTGCTTCAGACTCAGATAGCCCACTGGAGGTCCTCTGTGCATGGGGGCGGGGGGGGGGGTTATGGGGGGTTCTGCTCCAGATAAGCTAAAGTAATTGGCTTTGTTTGAGCTGGTAATTTAATACTGAGGATGTCACTTTGACAACAATCCCCTCTAAGTCCAGTGCATTATTTGATACATGGAAGAATGAAAAGGTCTTTGATTCAAGTTTAAATCTTCCTCCAGCAAATTTGGCAATATCACATAGCGTTCAGCTTGATTAGGATTAAGTATTTCACTTATCCGAAATTCAGTGCAAATTAATCAGTTGAATGTTGATTTTAATTTTAGATTGAGGGGCTTCTCAGATCTAAGAAGCAGGTATCAAAAATAAATTAATTTGTGTAAAATAATTGAGAAATTTTGTTTATATTTGTTGTCGACACAAACGTATCCCCAGGCACACATTGAATTCTACCTGCCATTAAGGGTAAGTTCCAGATGAGAATTCAATTGACTAATTGATGGAAAGAAGCTTCAGAACTACATTACAGGTCCCCATACAGGATGGGGGGAAACCCTTCCAGTAGTTCAATTAGTGCAGTCCCAGCCTGGGATTAAACCGACAAAATCTCATTAGTCACAGTTGTCTTGTGCATTTTTTTCTAAAACACGTGAACAGGTGTCAACATCGCCCGGTCCTATCTTCTCTGCTCCGTGCTGAGTTGCAGACCCGGGCATTAGCCCGAAATACAGGGCTTACCTCCACCTTACGCTAAATCCTCCTGTGGCTCACACTAATGCGTGCCCCAGTTTCAAAATCTCGCTTTGTTTGACCCCCGCTTCTCACAATCTTTCAGCCTCCCGCCGACCAATCAGTGGCCAGCTTTATGGGGGGGGGGGAGGGGGGGCACCGGTGTGACAACGGGGGGGGGGGGGGGCACAATATTAGATGTCATCTGCTTACGGGGATGCGTCCATTACCCTAAAAGGTTTTCTGGGAAACAGGAAGGGTTTGTTCCTCTGCTTGAGAACGTGTACGCTGAGCACTGTGTGACGGCTTAGCCTGTCTGCGCAGACAAAGAACTGCAGTGGTTAAAAAAATAAAATAAAATAAAAAACTAGTGTACTAGTGGCTCAGGATTAGGGTTTGAGACCCAGAACTTGCGAGTCCAAGACAGGCCGCTTCCTTAGTGTATTATGAGCAAGCCACTTAACTAGACCGATTCAACGACCTCTGGAGCCATGTAATGGGTAGAATAGATACCATTTCACAATGTGAGCTGTATTAGCTGGATAAATGTGTCAGTGCAGCAAATAGATGCCTTTAATGGATAAAACATATGCTTGAGATGCAGAATAACTGATAAAGGTAGAGAGTACAGGTGGCCGAAAAAAAATCACTCGCAAAAATTCAAGAGATTTCTTAAAATCCAAGAAGCTCAAAAACAAGGAGAACACTGGCTCGTGATCCAAGGGAGAGCCCTACTGTAAGAGTCAAACACACACTACAAAGAAGAAGCAAATAAATGAAGAAAAATTATGAAATCAAATACTACCAAGTTTTTAAATGGGAAAAATACCAAGACTAGGATCCATTGACTAAATGCTTTTTGCCTTTCCAATATTTCACCTTGGAACTTAGGTGGTCAATGGACAAATATTTTACATTTTATGGCTGATGATATTAATAAAAAAAAAATATTTTATTGTCACAAGCGACTAAAGCAGGGCCAGTGCCTGTAAAAGCACTGCCCCTTGACCACTTGCAACATTACTGTTTCAATGGCTATTAAAAAATATTTCCAGGATGGAAACCATTTATTTAAATTTTAAAAATCCTGTTCTCTAACATTATGAAAACCATACAGAATACTTAGCGCTGTCCCTATATATTTATTCCTAGTAAATTGTGTGAAACGCAAAACACACACATCATGCTAATATATTGACACGCAGAAACATATTATCGGTATTATTTACAAAAATGGCACGAAAACGCACATAAAAATCCTTTAACATCCGATTTAATACATATCTCATATTAATGCAAAACAACCACCAGATAGCTATTAAATTTCAGTGCTGCTGTCACATACCCCAGATAGCAAAATTACACTTTCCACAAATTTACATTAAGTTACAATACACCCTTTGAACGTGAACATTTATATCTACATTGCTTTGAATATTCTTGCAAAAAATATGTTTAATGTCTAATGAGTAATAATAGTTGGTACATGCAAAAAAAAAAAAAAAGTTATTCTGAGAAATAAGATAAAATAAATGCTTATGGTATATACTAGGCTTTGTATAAAAATAAGTATTATGTAAAATAACTTTAATGTCACATCTGTACCTTTCTCTTTTGGTATATTTGCAAGCTTTACCAAAGGTCACCTTTCCATGTTCCAAACTTCCTACAACTGTCAGCAACATTACATTATTCTATTCATGCATGCTGCATGTTGCCTCTGTTTCAATTTAACTAAATCACGCGTTCTTGGGAAAAACCACCCAAAAGAAAACATAGTAAACTGAACTGAGCACATCTGGCCTTTGTCTTTAATAAGTACTTCCTTAATCTCTCTGGTCACATTCTCATTTGACTTCTCAGAGTCTGAACCACAGTTGCCATAAACAATACTGGTCATTAGTACTGGTCAATACTCTGGATAAGAGCGTCTGCCAAAACGCCTGTAATGTAATGTAATGTAATTAAATTTAACAGGCAATTTAAATTTAAATTTGGTTGGCAGTTAGGTGAAGCTTCTTTACTGGTGAATACAAACTGACTATGCGGTTCAGTCACAGACATCGGCTAACATGCATTCTGCTCCAAACTGCTGAAGTCTGAACCGCTAACGCAGATTACTACGCTTAGTTTTAGCATCGGGAAGTACAAAATAAAGTTATGTCAAACATAAGCCAGAGGCCTGACATCCATCTTAGCCAAAAACGTCAACGCCGAAACATTAACTGCCTGCAAACTGAATGATTAAAAAAAAAAAAAAAAAAAAGTATTTACAATAGTGTAGTGGCAACCCAAGCACCAAACATCAACTCTGGGATGTTTTCCCTTTGCATGATCTACCAGATGATGTCACAGAATCTACTGTGACATCATCACTGTGTGCCCATGGAAGATGGCATCCACTCTGTGTTGTAGGATCTGCGTTGCCACTGTAACAGTCAGTTCGCAGAGAAGACTAAAAAGAAAACTCACTGAGTTTTATTAAAATGCTGATTATGAGCTTACCCTGTAATGAGCCACATCAAACAGAGTCTGCAGAGGAATTAAAAAATTACATGCATTAATGTCTAAGCGTGTTTGGCATGTGATTATGTCAGGAATGTCCGCTTAGCCTCCCCGTCTTCACAGATGGCCTCCATGGACCCCTACATCCTGGGCACTGTGTGTCTTTGAAGATTATTATATATCATACATATTTATATATTTTTTAATTGCCATTTAAATATCTTCATGTCCTAAAATATGCCTAATGAACTGTAAAATCTGACTACAGAAGTGTGAAAATATACACATTATAAGAATAAATTAATTTGCATCTTCCTTCCGATATTTAGACATTTAACTGCAGACTCTTTCTTGGACATGGTTGGAGATGATGTCTTAAAATTCCGATGTTGTCATGACAACAAATAAATATTTTTCTGAGGCGATGAAAATGAGATGCTGTCAGAGGACTCAGTGGGTAGGGTGATGAAATGACTCTCGTAATAACTTCTTTTTTTTGTTCCTGGTGATTTGTGTTCTTACACATAAGACAAACTTGTGACAGTTAATTCAAAAAAAAAAAAACTCTAAATCAAACAATTTGAACAAATTCAACGTGTACATGTCAATGGACAGTCTCTTAACAAGGGCAGTAATGGGAGTGATTTTCTCGACGCATGAACGCCTGTGAACCTCAGAGTTAACAGTCTCCACTATCCCCCGCCTTAAAGGAATGTTCTAGACCGAGACACAGACCGTACAGCGGTCTGTGAGTGCGCTGTAGAAGATTTAATTCTCTCGTACTCTCCACTAGGTGGGTTCTCCTGTCTCATACTGCCAGGCTCGGGGCTCTGTGAGTGTAGGAGGTGATGTTCCTGCCCTCCCTCCCCTCCCTGCCCTGGTGAGATCAGGCATCTACGGTCTCTGAGAGAGAGAGAGAGAGAGAGAGCACCCTCCTGGTGTTGCAGGATGGACGAGGCGGACCTTGACTAGATGTCCATGTCCACAGGGCGGACCTCCCCGGTCTTGTGCTCCTTCACCCACAGCTCTCTGTCTTTGGCTGGGTCCACAGTCTGGAGCAGCTGGACCACCGGCTCCACAGTCTGTGAATGGCAAACACGCACACACACACACACACACACACACATTACTGCTGTACCACAGGCTCCACAGTCTGTGAATGGTAAATGGACACGCACACATACTGCAGGATGGAAGCCGGTGTTGTCATATGACAGCGATAAAACTAGGCTTGATACACACGCATGCACGATCGTACTGACCTCCACAGACCCACACACCCCTTGCACACTGCACACTGCACACGCACACCGCCTTCTCCGAGCCAGCCTCTCCTCCAATCACACAGCACAAGTGACGGGATGCCGCACCGAAAGACATAATGTGAAACAATCAAACACTAACTTCTTTTTTTGGACATTTGCTTTTTGACATTCACAGAAACCAGCTTTCTCATCCTGGGTATGGTATTCTGTGCATATTCTGTACCTTATCGAACCTGTGTTTTGTAGTAATTTCAATGACTATGATATGCACTTCTGAACGTCGCTTTAGATAAAAGCGTCTGCTAAATAAATGTAATGTGCACATAAGCACATACACGTTATAATAACTTCTGTGCACATAAGCACACACGTTATAATAGCATCTGTGCACATAAGCACACACGTTATAATAACTTCTGTGCACATAAGCACACACGTTATAATAGCATCTGTGCACATAAGCACACACACGCTATAATAGCATCTGTGCACATAAGCACACACGTTATAATGGCATCTGTGCACATAAGCACACACGCGTTATAATAGCATCTGTGCACATAAGCACACACGTTATAATGGCATCTGTGCACATAAGCACACACGCGTTATAATAGCATCTGTGCACATAAGCACACACGCATTATAATAACTTCTGTGCACATAAGCACACACGCGTTATAATAACTTCTGTGCACATAAGCACACACACGCTATAATAACGCACACAAGCTGTAATCCCTGCACCGTCCTAAAGAGGCTAATCACAGCATTAGTGGGAGATGAGGTGAGGCTGGGGCCCAGCCTATTTAGCTGTTGTTTATTGTCCAACAGCGGCTTACAGCCCAGCAGTGCCCTGCGCTTTGCCACGGTGGACTAATGAGCTACGGGTGCAAGCTGATTTTTATAAACGCACGGATTGGATCCCTGCCCTAGGAAAGGATGCGCGAAAATGACCCGTTCTCATCCTCAGATTTCTTATGCTGTTTACGAAGTGAATACAACTGCATTCGTCGAGCAAAAAACTGAGCCCTGCCTTGATCGTGCAGTTTTACTGGTATCAGTCACCGACAATCCACTGCATCTCCGGTACCGCTGACGCAGCCTTCTTTGCTGACGGCTTAACAGGCAGACTGCGTGTGTAGCTTCTGTTTCTGCTGACCGCACTGCCAGGGGAACTAAGCTCCAAGCCTCTCGGTGAGTTTGGCAGCAGACGCGATGCTTGATGCAGCAGGGCCGAGCGGGGGCTCCCTCTTTTTTTTTTACGTTGGCGAACGCGGCGCGGAAATCCACGGGGTTGGGGGGTGGGCGGGGCGGCGGGGCGGGGCGGGGCGGGGCGGGCGGCGGGGCGGGGCGGGGCCCTTACGCTCTGGTTGAACATGTCGGTCTCGTGCCGCAGCGTGGTGTACTGCCGCAGGTGCTGCCGAATCATCTCCACACGCTCCACCTCCAGCCTCTCCAACTCCTGCCGGTGAACGAAGGGGGGGGAGGGGGGGAGAAACGGCGGGATCATTACACACTGTGCAGGGTGTAGGGCAGCTCCACCACCTCATATTTAGCGCACACAACATTTTGAAATCCTAATGTCGAGGCACGTGTGACATACCCATAATTAGTAGGCATGTTTTCCAGGGTCAAATACATAGGTCATAGACATAGATCTTATTTCAACTCAAAGAGCAAAAATCCAAATCTTTTTCTTTAGGTTTTTGTTTAGGTGATGGGGCACTAATGCCACAACCCAATACAACATGATAATATTAGGAGGGAGAGGGCATTTTAAGTTTCCCCAAAGCTAGGGGGTGTATGCCCTCCCCCCCCATCCTCCTTATCTCCCCCAGGATCTGAGTCCAAATCTGGAGCAACAGACAGTAACTTGCATTTAACACATTTGTGACATTCAACACATTGCTTAATACACAGCACGAAGTTTAAGGAACTGATTCAGGGCCCGTGTAAGAGTACAAAGGTAGGATGCGAGGGATTTGAACCTGCAAACCCAGCTAACTACTGTGACAGGTGGCTTTGAATAACTGCTGAGGGTTGGTCTGTGAAATCGAAGAGGGAGGTGGCTTTCAGTACCAAGCTGGTGGTGACCATCTCCTCGAACCATTTGGACTGGGCCTGGTTGTACAGGTCCACACAGCGCATCAGTTCGTCACCTGGGGTAGAGAGAGACAGCAGGCTGGTTACTGTATGCCATAGAGAGAGAGCAGGCTGGTTACTATATGCCATAGAGATGACAGAAAAGCAGCAGTTTGGGTCCATCGTAGTCAAGCTGCTCTTAAACACACAAGCACAAATGAGTCAGCAGTACTTGTGATAATGTATAGAGAATGCATCCTACATTGCCATATGACATTAGCCCTATGTTTATAAGGAATTCTCAAAAATGTACATTTAATTCGGATATAAAACCATTCGTTCCTCAAAGTTTTTCTGCGGTTATACTGTAGTTAGATGAAAACACACTCAAGTCGAAGTGGATGTGAACAGAGTCACTTTGACTAACAGGGACGTGAATAAAATCCCACTAAAGCTCCCTGTGCACGTACTCAAAAGCAATACTGCAGCCTTCCAGTAGATGGCGCCAAAGACCACTAGCACCACTGGCTCCTTCCCCACAGTATTTTTGCAGCGCGTGTCCAATTTGGAATGTTCTACCATATTATTATATTTGGTGGACTGATCCCATCACTGCAACGATCACTTTTTCTCTGCCGGTCAGTCCTTCTCACCCTGTGGTCTGACTGGGCGGTAAAAGGGAATCCAGCTTTTGCTGACCAGCACAGGCTGAAGGCCCTGTGCTTATTTGAGGACCAGCCCGGATAGCCGCTCTGGTTGTGGGGCTAAAATGAGGAGTGACAGAGGAGAACATTCCGTATCCCATAGCAACGGAAGGCCATCAACTGGTTATCACCATCATTTGATGAAAGAGGGCTGCAAATCATGTGGGCTTGGGTAACAATGGAATATAAGCCAACTGTTAATTTAACCGTGACTTACATCTGAAAATGAACTGACCCCCCGACTTATTGCCTCTCAGGGGGACAAGAACAAGTAATACATCTGGGATGTTTTCTCCAAGCCAACACGGCACCATGGGGAAAGCTGTGAAGTCTCTTGCTGTGAGCTACGTGGTCTGTGTAGCGATGGCATGGCTGTTGAAACACTCTTGGGAGAAATGTGAATTCCTTGCATTGGCCAGAAGCTACTTATTAACTGTTGCAACTCAAGTTCTCTCCCTCCTGCCCCCCTCACCCCCTGGGAACATGGCGAAATTCCCTGCATGCATTAGTGAAGGGCCATAAAATGACCACATCAACACCCCTCCACAGGCCCCCCCACACCAATGGGTGACTTTCTCAGGGTTTGGAAAAACGGGCATTCCATTTCGGTCAGGGGTGTCTTGTGCCCGAACAGACCAGTCAGATTGCGCGTTCAAACCTGCAGCCCCTTGACGGGATATGCTGTAGGGGTGCCAGTGTAGTATAACGGGTAAGGAACTAGTCTTGTAACCTAAAGGTCGGTCAGGTTCGATTCCCAGAGTAGGACAATTGCCGTTGTACCCTTGAGCAAGGTACCTAACCTGCATTGCTTCAGTACACACCCAGCTGCATAAATGGATGGAATGTAAATGCTATGTAAAAGTTGTGTAAGTCACTCTGGATAAGAGCGTCTGCTAAATGCCTGTGATGTAATGCAATGTAATGTTCATGCTTCGTTAGCCACCGCAGCCAGAAGATTAGCACGCAGGGGCTGGATTAAAGGAACACACCCTGTGGTTCAGTTGAGTAAGATCCTTACCTTTGTCACCAAGGTGTTTTTCGTTGCTCAACACTGTCTGAGCACAACACCGCGACCACGGGGATGTTTTTGTTTCTGAGAGTCTGCCGGCGTGCTTCCCAAAAAATTTTAATCCATTTACGCTCCATCCCAAAGCGGGCCTGGACCCATTGCAACACTGCCGTGAACAATAATCCCGTGGAGCTTTTGCAACGCTGCGGCAAGTCTCAAAAAGCACTTTAAACAACAGTAGGAGTATTTACGGACTCTCGGGCGCATACGTGGACGGGCTCTCGGATTTCCAAACAGGTGGAAATCCCGTACAGGCTGTTAGGTCCGTGGAGAACATGTTCTGTGCCTCAGAGATGAACAGAGGCGCAATGCCGCTTGGCCAGCTGACTGAGACTTGACAGAAAAACGCACGGCGGCTGGTCAGACTTCACCGAGTGAAAAAAAAAAAAAATCTTTCAGTGGTAACAAGACATGCGATTTACTGCGTGCTTGGCGTTAAAGGCCTGTACCGGCCACTGTTAAACTGAACGGACAGGAAGGCTTCAGTCTAACCATTTAAAACTGAATCATCAGCAACCCAAAGCCTCTCTACCAAACCAGTGGGAATCATCAGAGACCTGAAGCCTCACTACCCAACCGGTGGGAATCATCAGAGACCCAAAGCCTCGCTACCCAACCAGGGGGAATCATCAGAGACCCAAAGCCTCACTACCAAACCAGGGCAGAACACAGGGGGCCTCAAACCGCCCCAAACGCGTCTGAGACCCTTAACCCTGCAAGGCGACCTCTGACCTCTGACCTCTGACCTGCTTGTGTGGACTTCCTGCGCGCCTTCTTGATGTCCTCCTCGGTCTTGTTGCTGAGGCGGATCTCCAGCTGCTGGGTCTTCACCTCCAGGTCCTTCTGCCGATCGGCCAGGGCCCTGCGGGCCTGGGGGGGGGGGCAGGGAGAACCATCAGCCGAATCACCACAGTCCCCAGAGCCCCCAGGGTCAAAGACATGGACGCCTCCGGCAAGACTCAACCTCACTGACCCAATAAATCACACCTCTCAATCAGCACTCCAGCATTAATGTCAACGGAAAGGAAATATTCAACTTCGAATACAGCATGAATTGGACTGTCCTTTAAGAGACACGTTTACACGCGTTGACCGATGAAGATAATGTCCGGCTGATATGGAATTTGTCAAAGGGTAAAAAAGGACAAAAACAGCAAGCTGCTGCATATAAAATGAAGAGCATAACAGCATGCATGAGCACAAAGCAGGTGACTCATCCTCGTGATACACTGGCCTGACTGACTCTAACTCAGAATGACTGGGAGAAGCAGGCGGAGGCGGGCAGTAGTGATGCGTGCGATGGCCGGGGGGGGGGGGGGGGTTCACGCTGGCCAGAGGGGTGGGGGTTTGTGATGGGTGGGGGGGTTGGGTTTGCGTTGGCTGGGGGGAGGGGGTACGTACCTTCTCCACCCCTGAGTAGCGCCCGGCCAGCTGCTTGCGCAGGTCGGCGATGTGGTGGTCGTACTTCTTCATGTCCTTTTTGAAGTGCTCCCGGAAGGTCAGCAGCGGCTTCTCCACCTCGCTGTGGAGCTGCGGCGAAGATCGAGGGTAAAAGAGGCGGGGGAAGGACGCGGTCAATCTCCCACGAGCGCGAACGCAAACACGAACGCGACCGCGAGGGACGATGCTTCACACGGCGAAAGTTACCCCCTTGCAGACAGCCACGAGAGCTGCAATGCTTAAGACCAGCTTGCAAGTAGGGAGTGTAACACAACTCTCAGGGAACTTAGGCCAACATGCCCTAATAAGAATGCTAAACAAGATAAAGCTGGTCCGATTTTCAGGCTGGGCGATACAGTCAAGGTTGTGCAGGAATTTGGATGGGGAGTCGGATGATCAGTGTTGCCAAATAATTTTTCTCACAGTGGGAGAGAAATCTTTCAGCCAGAGAAATAAATAAATGCTTTGGGACACCGGCCATGTATACTGCAAATCAGACCTGAAGCAACTTCAGAGATTTAAATTTAAATATTGGTTTCACTAAATTTTAATGCATTTCTACATTTAATAGTATCTAATTCACATTTGTAAAGCCATGACTGACTGTAGTTTTTTAGCTGAAGAAAGCACACACAGTGGTAAAAAAAATATGGTTCTCTGCTTCAATTTTCAGTCATTAAAAATGGTAAATACAGATTCTCCCCTTCCAGTCCTCATATAGAGCCATGAACCAGGTAGCCAGTGGCTTCATGATAAATAAGGCATGAATCTAAAGACTATGAGTCGATGTGAAAGACATGCGTGACCACGCCGGCATTTCATCTGGAGCAGAGTCAACCCGGCAGGAGGAACTATTGCCACGGAAACTGAACCTTACCATTGCGGAGAACTTCATGTGGACATCGGCCTCATCTGCCAAGCTCTTCTTCAGCTGGGCCCAGGAATCTCCCAGAGTACTGCAGGGAGAGGCAGTGTACAGCTCAGGATAAACACGACGATAATCGTTTTTTATAATAACTGTCACATCAGAATAGATTCCTGGGTACTCACTCTTGGGTGGTAAACATTTCTCTGGTGCTTGGTGGTGATTGGGGGGGGGGCAGGGGTGGGTATGTATTATGTGGGTTGGATATGGGACTGGGTCCTTATTTTGACCCTTAGAAGAGTAAATCTTTTGGATTTTTTATTTATTGATTCTAAGTTAGTGTTCTAGAATTCCGTTGCTTTCATCTACCAGCAGTGATTGTGACATCAGCATTAGAATGTTCAGTTAAGAGCATTCTAACCGCATATTTATTAAAGGGTTAAGGCATGGGGCATAGAGGCTGGTGGGGGGAGTATGTGGGTGGATGGAGGATTAAAATGTGTCTACGGAAGGGGGGGGGCATGGGTGGGACAAGGAGCAAGGCATGAGAATAATTATACATAACAAAAGCCTGAGAAGAGAAACGTAACCACAAAAATACAACATACAATCATAAATAACATCGTAAACAGAAATAGTACAAAAAGGTGGGATCGCTACGAGGTGGGGTTTGAAGGGAAAACTAAAGCGCAGTCTGTTGAGGTGGGTGTTCAGCCTACGACAAGCGATCACCGATGACTCTGCCACCCGGACCACTTTGGAAAGGTTTTGTTCCACCGCTGTGGGGGCCCGTACAGACGGGCCATCGTGGCAGGGAAAACCCTGAGAACCTGGACCAGGGAGACGAGCCAACCCGAAAACCTGGAAGCGGACTCCTTTGTTGACCTGTCTGCCGCTCGGTGGAGCCAGACTGCGACGAGCGACTGAATGGCGGGCCCTCTGGGGTCCGCTGGCGGAACTCACCCTTCCTCCTGGGCCGCCAGGGGGATCTGGGAGAGCTTTGAGAGGTTCTTGGCGTACTCCTCCTCGATCTTTATCCTGGAACAGAGAGGAAACCCGTACTGACGCAAAGCCGGGAGGTCCCGCAGTGACTCCAATGTGCTGAACAGCAATCGGCCAGGATTTCAATCAACATTTGACTCTGCTTTACAACGAAATGCAAATCTGCAATTTTTTTTTCCTCCCACAAACACAGTTGGGCGAGTTCAGCAAGCAGAGTTTTTGAGGAGAAAAAAGTGTGGTGATTTTTTGAGTTTTTGAGGAGAAAGTACATTGCTTGCATCTACATGTGAGTCAAAGAAAAGGACACATGTTGACTGAATGCAGGTCAAACAGTGCAAAAATGATGTTCTTATTTTTTTTTTTCCACTCTTGAAACACAAAATGTCTTTGATGCTCCATGGGGCCAACATGCCAGCCGAACGCCCTAAAGTAAAAGCACCCCAACATCTCCAAAGTCTCCTTCCTGGATGATCTCATGCTGGCTGTGTTCGGCGGGAACGCACCTCTCTCGCATGAACTCCGCCATCTCTTTCTGCATCTGCTTGCCCTTCAGCTGCTTCTGAAGCAGCACCTCAAAGCCGGGGAGGCACGCTCCCCCCTGAGGATCCCTCCTATCCGCCTGGGGAGGAGAGAGAGAGAGAGAGAGAGAGAGAGAGGGAGAGAGAGGAGAGATGCGAGGAGAGAGGAGAGAGAGAGAGGGAGAGAGAGAGAGAGAGAGGGAGGAGAGAGAGAGAGAGAGAGAGAGAGAGAGAAAACATCACTGAGAATAAACAACAGCACCAAACCTTTGTGCGTGTGCGTGCGTGTGTGTGTGCACAAGTGTGTGCGGGTGTGTACCTGTGTGTGTGTCTGTGTGTGTGTGTGCCTGCGTGTGTGTGTGTGTGTGTGTGTGTGTACAAGTGTGTGCGGGTGTGTACCTGTGTGTGTGTCTGTGTGTGTGTGTGCCTGCGTGTGTGTGCCTGTGTGTGTGTCTGTGCCTGCGTGTGTGCGTGTGTGTGTGTACAAGTGTGTGCGGGTGTGTACCTGTGTGTGTGTCTGTGTGTGTGTGTGTGTGTGTGTGTACAAGTGTGTGCGGGTGTGTACCTGTGCGTGTGTCTGTGTGTGTGTGTGTGTGCGCCTGCGTGTGTGTGTGTGTGTGCCTGTGTGCGCCTGCATGTATCAGTGTGCGTGTGCATGTATGTGTGTACATGGAGGCCTGTGTGTTTGTGTGCTTGCATGTTTGTATTTCACGCACGTCTGTATGTGTGCGTACGTGTGTGGGAGTGCACGTGCTTGGTTGTGTATGTGTCTATATAGGAAGGCATGTGTGTGCTTGTGTTAAAGGGTCTGAAGTTATTTATCCACATGAAGGCATTGTGCAGAGTGCATGTTTGGTCAGCTCAGTAAGATACCTGCGCATCACTAAGGGGGCGGGGCAAAGGAACGACAGGACAGGACGGATGGGGGGCGTGTGAAATCGTGTTTCCGTATCAACCTTTTTCTGCATAAACTGCGCCCAGCGCAGGCCAATATGCTTCTGTGAATAATTCACTCGGGCCCGAGAGCGACTGGCGGCGTGAAAACAGACGCAGCGGGAGCCGGCGCCCCCAGCGCCAGGGGAAGAGCTGGGGCCTTCCCGCCCGCAGCACCACCTGTCTACGCCGTCGCCATGGCGACGCGGACGGACCAGCTCCTCTCGGCCGCAAATAGCCCGCCTCCCCCCCCTCCCCGTTACTATGACGATGCGGTGCATGAGACGGGTTGGGTGGGGTGGGCTTCCCCGCCCCCCGCCCTCTTACCCAGAAATAGTCACAGTAGCTCCAGTCCCCGGGCTTCAGGAGGGGCTGCTCCGGTGCAGAGGAGGGGAGCGGGAAGGTCACACTGTTAATCTGCAGGAGAGAGGAGGAGGAGGAAGGAGGAGGGAGGAGGAGGAGGAAGAGGGAGGAGGAGGAGGAGGAGGAGGAAGGAGGGAGGAGGAAGAGGAGGAAGAGGAAGGAAGAGGAGGAGGGAGGAGGAGGAGGAGGAGGAGGAGGAGGGAGGGAGGAGGAGGAAGAGGGAAGAAGGAGAGGAGGGTCAGGCAGCACGTCTGGAGGAAGCAGAACTGCATTGTGGGAGAGAGGAGGAGACGAGGACAATGGAGGCTGTAATGGTAATCGCAACCTGAGTGAGAGAGAGCACGTGTGTGTGTGTGTGTGTGTATGTGTGTGTGTGTATGTGTGCATGTGTGTGTGTGTGTGTGCGTGCGTCCGTGTGTGTACGTGCGTGCGCGTGCATGTGTGTGCATGCGTACGTGTGTGTGTGTGCGTGCGTGCGTGCGTGAATGTGTGTCCGTGTGTTTGAGAGAGGAAGAGAGAAGATGAAAATGGGTGCATTTGTGTGTGTGAGAGAGAGAATAAGAATGTGTGCACTTGTGTGTGTGTGTGAGAGAGAGAGAATGAGAATGTGTGCATTTGTGTGTGTGTGTGTGTGAGAGAGAATGAGAATGTGTGCATTTGTGTGTGTGAGAGAGAAAGAGAAAGAGAGAAGGTGAGAATATGTGCATTTGTGTGTGTGTAAGAGAGAGAATGAGAATGTGTGCATTTGTGTGTGTGAGAGAGAGATATAATAAGAATGTGTGAATTTGCGTGTGCATTTGAGAGAGAGAATGAGAATGTGTGTGTGTGTGTGTATGTAAGAGAAAGAGAATGTCTGCATGTTTCTGTGTGTGAGACTGTGTGCTTCCTTTAGAAATTGAAGCCTAGTTTTTTTTTGCAACAGTTTTAGTAGAGAAGGGTTGTTTGAGGTCAGACAGAATATCCTGTTCCAGAGATTTGTGAGAACATTCTGCTTCCAGGGACTGACCCTGGTTCAGCAATCACCATGTTCACACAAGGGCCTGATTTATGGAGATTTTTAGTGTGTGCAAACCCTTTCAGCACAAACAAAAGCAATAACATGACAAAGGCTTGGTAATGACTCATGGTATTTGTTTTGCAGCAATCAATGGTTGTGATATTAGATTTGCAGGTGCTAAACAGTTTTGTATAAGCTAAAGGTCTTAAAAAGGGGCACAGTGGTTGAAATACAGCATTAGAAGTGGAACAAGTTGGTGCTCTCAACCCCTTTTATTTTGGAGTTTATGCCAAGTAGGTGGGATAAGGTCTGGATTGTGAATTTGCGCATTTTAACTGATTCAAAATGCACAATGTTTGATCTGCAATTTGTGGGATTTTCAAAGATAAACAGTCTAACAAATTTGCAACGCGGCACACAAACAACACAGAACGACTGAAAATGGAGCATCTGATGTGCCATCAGCCGACTAACTCCCAATCCGTCAGAGAAAACATTTAGTCATGTCAGATGCGTCAGGTTAGCTGGAGACGGCTGGAGAAACATGCTATAGAGTCACAGTCTCACAGGGAGAGTCGTCGCGGTCACGTGAAATAAGTGAGACTTCCATACACAGCAACACGAGAGACAACAATTACATCCGCAGTCCAAGCCTGTTTTCATGGACTGTGCAAATGAGGTGGACACCAGTGGTCAAAAAGAGCAGTGCCACAGTGGCCCACAGGCAGAAGAAGGGACCCGAATGCAGGGGAAGGGGGGGGGGTGGGACAGTAATCGGGTGCCCGCTTCTGACACTGACACTCCCCCCCCCCCCCCTCAGAGGAGAGTGTAAAGAGCGAGCAAGGCCCCGGGGCCATCAGAGCCTCAAAACAGTAATTATACAATATACACCATCTGCCCACCTGCAGGCCTGCCAAGTTAGACACACACACACACACACGCGCACGAACGCACGCACGCACGCACGCACGCACGCACGCATACACACACGCACGCACGCACACACACATATACACACACACACGCACACATGCACGCACATACACACACGCACACACGCACGCACGCACGCACGCACGCATACACGCACGCACGCACACACACATATACACACACACATGCACACATGCACGCACGCACACACACGCACACGTACACACACACACACACACACACACACACACACACACACGCACACACATGCACACGTACACACACACACGCACACGTACACACAGGTACACACACACACACGCACACGTACACACAGGTACACACACACACACAGACACACACTCTGTCTTCAATAACAGCTAAATTGCGCCAGTAATAATAAGCTACTGGGTAATGCCAATAAAAACTACTGCGATTAAATAGAATTCAACAAATGACACTTAGACCCCCACCCCCCCTCATAAGTGCCTTGTTTAGATTGGAGATGTATTCTAAATGCAAAAGAGGAGCCTAGGCCTACTCTGTGTGCAGAAGAGAGGTTTGATGGGTGGAGAATGGAGACAGCATTGCAGAGAATGACTGAAGCAGGGAAATGTGCTGCAGGATGCAATCAGAAACACATCCACAGCTGATATCGCCTCTCTACTCTCTCTACTGTAACACATAAACACATCTATTACTGATACGGCTCCTCAAACTCTCTCTACTGATCACTGTAACACATAAACACATCTATTACTGATACCGCTCCTCAAACTCTCTCTACTGTAACGCATAAACACATCTATTACTGATACCGCCTCTCTACTCTCTCTACTGTAACGCATAAACACATCTATTACTGATACTGCCCCTCATACTCTCTCTCTGCTGACTGGTTAACAGAGGGCTGACTCTTATGGTTCTGTCTCACACATATTCAACCCCTGTCACAGCACTCCCCCCCCCATGTTACAATCACAATCTAATATGACCACACACACACACACACACACACAAATACAAAAACACACACACACACACACACACACACGCACGTGCGCGCACACACGTATTGGATCTCTCCACCATTGCTGAGACTGCAGGGTGCTTGGCTACTGTTGCTAGGAGACAAATTACATTAGCTCAAAAAGCACAGTTTTTACAACACCGAACCACTACGCTCCTGCACTCTTTTACACATGCCATGGCACCGGTAGCTTATTCATTTATTAGGGGTCCTACGTAGTAGGAACCCTATTGTTTTTGTTAGTATTATTATTATTTTCCTGGAAATGGTCAAATAACTCTAAAAGTACTTGACCAAAAATGATATAAATTACCAGGTGGAAACTAGAGACCATGAGTAACTATGCCAGAAAAAATGACCATGATTCGTCCATAGGTGGCGCTATAGTAAACGATTCAAAACGCAAATTATAAAATGATGGCAACTCCACCCCGTTTGATGAACATTTATGAAACCAGGTGTACTTGTGTCATTCCTCATGAGGAACAAATATGGCTCAAGAACCCATAAAGTCCGCCATGATGGATTTTTCTGCAGATTGAAAATTTGGCAAAACCTATGAAAAGTTTCTTCTAATAAACTGTAAGTCCGATTGTTCCGAAATTGCCCATGTACATGTATGGTGCATGTCTCCCTATCAGGCATTAACAGCTAAGAGATACATTCCAAGATGGCGGAGAAACTGGTATTTAAACAAAACTAAATTTGGCTACAAATGTCAAGAGCTTATACGTTTTTACTACAATCATAAACGCATATTTTTTAAAGAAAACATTTTTTGTTTCTTAAATGTCCTCAAATATATTATTTTGCATTTGTATTATTGTATTCACGATATGTATTTTGTTTTCCATCAATATTAAATGTTTTCAAAGGTACCAATGGCTTCAATTAGGGTTTAGGGCTCAAACTAGGGTTAGGGTTAGGGTTAGGGTTAGCAAAACGGTAATTCTGAGGGTTGTGGCAAGTTCACGGTTGTGTTTAGCAGCTTGAAGAAAGGTTAGGAAATGGGTTTGTTAATGATTTTGAATGGCCCCAAAATTTCGCTAGTAGCATGTCTACCTATGACCATACAAAATGTGTAATAAATGCATACTTTTTAGGGATAACATATTTTGTTTTTTCAATGACCTCAAATATATTATTTTTCTTTTGTATTATAGTATTCATGATATTTACCTTGGTTTCCATCTATTTTAAATGGGTTTTCTGATGTTTTCAAAGGTACCAATGGCTTCAATTAGGGTTTAGGGCTCAAACTAGGGTTCAGCTAGGGTTAGGGTTAGGAAAACGGTAAGTCTGAGGGTTGAGGCAAGTTTACGGTTGTGTTTAGCAGCTTGAAGAAAGGTTAGGACATGGGTTTGTTAATGATTTTGAATGATCCAATAAAATTGTCTAGTAGCTATGACCATACAAAATGTGTAATAAATGCATATTTTTTAGGGAAAATATTTTTGTTTTTTAAACTTCGTAGGACCCCTAATAAGTACAATGCCATGATGATGATGAGTATTAATATTATTAATATTATTGTTGTTGTTGTTGATGATGATGATGACAGCCCATTTAGGCTTGTAAATTTGGAAAAATAACAACACTGAAAACAATGATAGTGATAATTGTAATGATGATCAACATAGCGGTTCATTATTATTGTGTCTCTTCTCTTTCTTCCTGCTTGTAATGTGGTTTTAGCAGGAGGGATTACGATCAGTTGAGCAACAAAGCAAATCACCCATGACTCATGTGGCTCCCGGATTGGGCCAATTACTGAATCATCGCCAGGGCAACGGTCCTGTCCCAGCAGCTCTCCTTCACTTTTCTCTCTCTCCCTTGAACTCCTGAAACAGGAAGTGACACGTTTTCACACCGCCGAAGCAGGGCGGCCTGGCCGAGCACAGCCTGTTGGCCATTTCCAGCGGGCCGACCCTTTCATCCCTGAGGAGTTTATAATCTGCGTGCCAAGAGGTGTTTCTTAATTCGGCTCCAGAATATGCATTCTCGTTTGTTTTAAAGAAAACAAAATATGGATGTTTCTGTTTCTGTTTCTGACACTGTAGCTGAACTCTAAATTATGATTTTAAATGTTTTAACGTATTTATTTGACACACGCATAAATATGAACTCAGCCAAAATATACTTTAATATAACGCAAAAATGGTATACATTTAGATGTATCCCATCAGTGTCTCTATGCTGAACATATTTCATATCATATACAATAATGGTATAAAAATACAAAATTTAAGAAAAAAGTGAAGCCATCTCCTATGTTACGTGTGCTGAAGTCCATAGGTTTCACATCTTTGCAAAAACAATTCAGGTGCCAATGTGACGGTATTGAATAATGACCGTATACATATTCACTTGTTTGCTTGTGAACATATGTGCACATGTATATGTGTACATTGTATGAGTATCTATGTGTGCATCCATGCGTTTATGCGCTTGCGTATGCCCACGTGTCTGCGAGTGTGTGTGCGTATGCATGCGTTTGTGCGTTAGTGTGATGAACGATAAACATTTTTCGTTTGCTCGCGTAGATGTGTTCTGTGTTTAGAGATGGCGGACTCCAGCTCCTGCTGATACTCATTGATTTCCAGGTGAGAATGGCATTACGCACTGCAGACAGTCAGGGAGAGCGTTTTATCTTCTGCTGGACGAGTGCCTCCTTTCCCATTGGCACATCCGCCAAATGGTCGCACCGTTCCTGTCTCCATGGAAACTAGATGAGCGGCACCTTCCCCCCCCCTGGCCCCCCTACCCCACACCCCGAGGTTTGAGACGGTCGCAAAATCAACACCCATGGTTCCTTCTGGCCACTGCTGGTCGCCAACGTGCACAGACAAGGATCTCCACCCAAAATCAATTTACCCCCTTAGGAAATAAAGACACGACCGCGTCTAATTGACTCCAGAGGAAGACATCACTCAATGGCTCTCCGCATTCCACTCACGTTAAGCCATTCTAAACCTGTGCGTTCAGACACCGAGGGCCAAATCCTGAGTCAATTCCTCCATGTGAATTCCAGCCCGGAACCTGGAGACAGCTCATGTAGGTTCTTGCCTAACACACACATTAGAACACACAATACAGTGTTGTGTAAGTTCCTCTGGATGCGAGCGTCTGCTAAATGCCTGTGATGTAATGTGATGTAACAATGATGACAACGGGCGATTCAGCCCATCTATGCACACAGCTCATCTTTGACTTGCAGAGAAATCAGGCGGACCAGCACCTGCATTTTATTCACACGGTACGGGCGTCCCAGTGCACCCCACTGTCAAAGAAAGGGGCAGTCGGTTGCCCTTACAAAATCAGAAGGAGAGATGTTCACCTGCACCTGAGCACCCAGAGGACTGGGAGGTCCAATGGGCTTAGTAATGAATACTCTGTGTTCTTAAAAAGGCATTGAGTATTGAATATTTGTAAAAAATATATATTAATTTAAGTGGTGCAACTGGAGACATGTAGGCCAGCTCCTGCCCATTGATTAAAGCACCAGCAAGGAAACAATGCTTGATTAAACTCAAGTCCTGCTCATGCATTTTTTCCTTCTCCATTAAACATTTATTAGCCGTGGCACAAACCAAGAGAGTTTAAAAAAAATGTGTGATGCAAAAAGAAAATCTGATTTACTAACGACCCATTGTAGTCCAGATGGCTCAAAAGATTTGTTTAAACAGAATCAATTGTGTTATTATATGTGTTGACCCAGATAATCGAGTGCTGTAATTTAAGGGTCAAATGCTTTAATATTTGTAATATTTACATCAATGACAATATATTTACATTCATGGCCCCATTTGTAAGCATTTAATGTCTGGTTTGTGCACAGCTGTTGGCAAAAGCTAGGGAAAGAATACACACACACACGCAGACACACACGCACGCACACACAGGTGCACGCACACACGCACACATGCACACAGGTGCACGCACACGCGCACACACACACACTGTTGTGTTTACATTTTTTTATATTCCATTTCTGAAGGAAGACTAACAGAAAGGTTAATCTGATTTATCCTCTTAGATGCCTCAAGCCTGTATTTAAATAATTCATCTGATCTAATTGGCTAATTATTTATAGCTTACATGCAACTTTAAATCAAATATACTTTAGACTTCTGGATATTGGCCTAAAATAAATACAGTACGTTAGATGAGGTACACGACTCAAGGGTACAACAGCAACGCAACTGTACAATGGTTCTCCTTGCAACTGGCAACGTTATGGTTCCAAGACCACTTTCCTCAAACACTAGCCTACTGAGTTCCTGTGTTCAACTAAGACAGGAGAGTTATCGATATTGGTCAATACAGAACAAATACACATTTGTGGAAGAATGAATAACTCAATCCAATCCTTATGGAACGTCATGTACTTTCAAATACTCCAGATTTTCTCTGTTACTCTAACACAGGTTTTAAATTGCGCACCGAATAAAACACACTGGAGTCAATCAACCAATCCATTTTGACAGCCTCTGAATGATGCCATATAAGATCTAGGCATTACAGAGGCTCGCATGTTTTATCTTCTTTCCATACCTTAAGTTACATTTTTTACTCCAACGGTATAGACAGAGTAAGCATTAACGTCCAAAGAGCGTGCTTCCATTCATAAAACGTCCATTGCTTTGTCGTGACAGTTGACCGAAACAGCTGAGCGCTGAGATTATGTCGAGTGCCGTTTGTGGTACTCACGGTGATCTTCGTGTCCTTCGTGTCGGGTCTCCGGCACGGCGAGTTGGACGCGGGGCTCTGTGGAAAGAGACAGGAGGGATCATCGAAGCTTCCCTCCGTGTCAGACATGACCGTCGTCTCCAGCGAGCTTTCAGGCGTGACTGTTTTTTTTTTTTTTCCTTTTTTAAATTTTTTTTATTGTGCGTATTAGTAATAAAAAAGATCCGTTTTTCAGTTACTGCGGTACGTTTCCCGGGCGGTGGGAAAGCGCGAGGAGAAGCGCAATCCGCGAGACGGCAATGATAACAGAGGCAGCGCTCGAGTCAAGCTGTCACCCGAGTCCTGAGGTAATCGGCAGCGAGAATGCGTGCGCGAGCCCTCTGCAACTCCCTGCGTTTCTCGCGCTCTGTGCTCACTCAAGCAACACATGGACTGTGTGTATTTGGAGGACTGGGGGTGGTTGGGGGGGGAAGGGGGGTGATTGCAGTTATTTTCACTCACCACACGCCTCCTCTCCCTCTAGATGAAAAAAAAAAAAAACAGGAAGAGACCAGGAGGGAAAAACAGGACATTTTCCTGTGTTTCCAGTGAGAGTGGCATAAATATTATTAATATTTATCATTATATATTATTATTATTATTATTATTATTATAGATAGGTAATGAAAGCACAGCTGATTCTTTGTGGTTGACAGTGTATGGACGGTCCTGGTGCAGATGGGCACGTTTATCTGAAAAAAGAGGCGCTGCTTGGTGCTAGCCTTCCTCCTTTAATTTCAACATTACACCTGGCGCAGTTTGCACTGGGTGAAGGTCTTGTGCATGCTACCCTCTTCACTGACAGGTTCACCTGCCGTTACCACAGACAGTGGTATGAAAAACATATCACCCACATCGCAACACTCTCAATTTATTTTAAAAAAGCACCGTGGTGACTTGTACCCCTTGTGTTACCCATATCTCCCCCACTCCTAAACAACAGCTCCACATACTCACTAGGGCCTTGTGCGGTTACCTTCCCTATATAAAGTCATAGAAGGTAAAATGGTGCACAAAGCAGTTGCTCTCTTTACTCATAGAATTCTGTTCAAACACACTGTTGAACTGAAACTGACGGCACTCTTTTTTAAAAAAAATTTACCATTTACCACAGAGAAGTTTTAAATTTTACTACATGAATGAATGAGTTTTCCAAACTGCGAGAAGTGTGGGCGTGTTGAATGAACCTGTTGGATTATTAACTTGTGATCTGTAATTGCGGCTGAAGACTCAGGGGTAGGATTCCAAGCTGTTCAGCGGTTCCCTGATGTGATGTCTGTACTCTAGTCGTCTGGAGTCGTCTTTCAACACGTGTTATAAGAAAAGGTCATTTTATGACTAATTCTGACAACTAAGCCCGGCCCCATTTTAATTTGAAGGACAGCAGAATGTGTAAAACACACTGGCTCTTGATATGACCTACCTCTCTCTTAGTGCTGGTCTTCTGTGGAGCCATGGAGCATTTGTCCTGCTGGAACAAAGAACTTCCTGTCGGGTGGTGACCGTTACCTACAGGACAGAAAGAGGAGATCATCTTTCACAGATCTTAGAGGATGTGTTTTTTTTTTAGACAGGTGCGGCTGCAATAAATTACAAATGAACATTGAACCAGTTTTCTATATAACCGGTTCGACTTTGGCAGCGAACAATATATTGTCATGGCTGTGGGCAAAGATGAGTCGGGCCTAAAGAGGAACCTTGGTGGATGCTTTCTTTGACAGGTCAAGTACTGGGGAAAAAGCCAATCAGATTTAACATGCTGGAAGTGGTTAAGGAAATGGAAACCACGTGAAGGGAACATTAGACAAAGCGATTTTGAGATTTACAGTAAGAAGAATACCAGATGGTGACAATTACCATTTACTAATTACCATTGTTATGAAAGGGATCAGAAAGATCAGTCACATATCTCAGAAGAAGTGATCCTTATCGATTGATAAAACAGTGAGTACGTAACAGTCCATACTCTCAAATGGTATCTTACATCCTCTCTCCAAATGACCGATTTGTGTTATAAACAGTTGAGGCCAAAACTCATCTTTTTGTGCTATTGTAGGTAGAAAAAAAATACTTTGGGTTGCTATTCAGTAAGTGTGCTTATATTAACTGAATTCTTCTCCACCTAAGCATAAAAATAAAAAATAAAAACAACACCTAATACTTTTGGCCTGTACTGTACATCTTTACATATGTGATTTCTCCCAATCTTACACTGCACCCTAAGATATTATACAGCAGATTCGACACATGATCAACTGCATGACTAAAGTGATCTGATATAGCTTTAGGGAACAAATAACTGTAAACTAATCCAGTTTTTCCCCTCAATGTATAATTGGAATTATAGTAGTCCCAATATATAGTTTGATGAATGGACGCTATCAGGGCTCTGTTAAATCCAGGAAAAAGAAACAAGTGGAACATCTTGTTATTCAGCTACTGTATGTACCGCACTGTGTAGTCAAACCGTGCTCTAATGAAATGGATTTGGAGAATGCTGAATACAGTTCTGTATATCCCTGTTAAAAGGGCGTGAGCATTTGCAGACCTGGATAGGCCAGGTTTGGAAAATGGCAGAGGAAAGATAAGAGCAGATGAACAGAAAAACAGGCCCTATTAATGGTAAACACCACCCTCCCCCAGCCCCAGCCCTGCCCCCCCACCCCTCGCCATTCAGCCTAGGCCTTCTTTGTGTTCCCTCCATTTAACCACAAATAGATTTTTCACAGCACAAATACATCATTTCTGTTGCCGCTGCCACTGTGAGGTAGAGGCAGAGGCGGAGAAATCTCTCTCTAACGGATGTCTCCCACTCCCCCCCCCCCACCCCCCAACCGCCGCCCCCACTTCCCCCTCCAGGGTGAGGAAAATTAGAAATGAGAGACTTAATGAGAAATAGCCTGGCCTTCAGGAACGATTTCACCGAATATAAAAATAAAGGGAAGCCTTCTCGTTTCCTCTGCGTGGAGCCGTTCTCATTTCCGCCAGATAATTCAGCAGCGATTTCTCCAGGGGCTGCAAGTTTATCTGATTTGTTCCATCAGGCCCTCGGACCCGAATCTGGCAGCACCGCAGTATAAAAACCGAGCGGCATCATCACCGAAAAGAGGTAGCCTGACTTCGGCACCTCGACACAGAGCTTCAGAGACCTTCAGAATGGCTTGGTTGCTGGGGAGGTGGGGCTTGGTTGGGGCTGGGTGGGGCTGGGTGGGGCTTGGTTGGGGCTGGGTGGGGCTTGGTTGGGGCTGGGTGGGGCTTGGTTGGGGCTGGGTGGGGCTGGGTGGGGCTTGGTTGGGGCTGGGTGGGGCTGGGTGGGGCTTGGTTGGGGCTGGGTGGGGCTTAAGACAAGTGCGTGCCTGATGATCTCTGCGAACCACAAGGGTTTTTCCAGGAGTGACAGTTGAACGTGTAAATGCTTGGATTACTGCAGGATCTTGGGTGGGGTACACCATGCAAGTTTTGAGAAAAGGAGTCCTATCGGGATCACAACCCAGGAACTCTATTTTGGAGGTGTAGAGAGGCATTAAACCAATTTGTGGATAACATTTCAGCTTTTTTAAAGCAGATACTCTCTTAAATTTTTTTTAAACATACAATCCATTCATAAAGCTTGTCATTTTCTGAGGCAATTCAGGATAAGCACCTTGCTCACCAGGGAATCAGCCCACTCACTTACCTCCGGTTACCTAACCATCATGCAACACACCTGCTGCCACTGCCGCCCACGTTAACAACAGAAATAAGAGCTCTGCATGGTTACAGCACGGCACGGTGACGAGGATGAGGATGAGGATGAAGATCGAGGTGGGAGCCCTCTTCTCCGGGAGCAGCAGTACTGCAGGACTGCAGCTACCGTACTCAAAGTGACATCATCAGTGGAATCACGTGCCATAGACATTGAGAGGTGGAATCACGGGAGGTGGCTTGGAGCGTGGGGGGGGGGAGGGTGTGGTGTGTGGGTGGTGTGGTGTGTGTGTGTGGTGTGGTGGTGTGCGTGTGTGGTGGTGCGTGTGTTTTGCGTGTGGTGTGTGGTGTGGTCGTGTGATGTGCGGTGTGTGTGCTGGTGTGGGTGTGCGTAGGGCGTTTTGTGTGCGTGGTGTGTGTGTGGTGTGCTGTGTGCGGGTGTGGTGTGTGAGGTGAGTGTGGTGTGTTTGTGTTGTGTGTGTGTGTGTGTGTGTGTGCGTGTGTGTGGGCGAGCGGTGGCGTGTGTGAGGGCATGTGGCGTGTGTGTGTGTGTGGGTGTTGCTGTGTGTGAGTGCGTGTCTGTGTGCGGTAGGGCTTGGAGTTTGCTGATGTGTGTGTGGTGTGTGTGCGTGTGTGTGTGTGCAGTGTGACTGGGCTTGTATGGTGTGGTGTCTGGATGGATGCGTGGTGTACGTTTGTGTGTCTGTGTATGTGCGTGTGTGTGTAGTGTGTGTGGTGATGTAGTGCTTGTGGTTGTGTGTGATGACTTGTGTGTGCATATTGAGGTGTGATGTGTTGGTGTGTGGTGTTGGTGTGTGCTGTGTGTGTGTGGCGTGTGTGTGTGTGTGTGTGGCGGTGCGGGTATGCGTGGTGTGTGTGTGGCGTGTTTGCTGTTGGTGTGTGTGTGTTTGCTTTGTGTGTGTGGTGTGGTGTGTGTTGTGCGTTGTGTGTTGAGTGTGTGGTGTGTGAGGTGTGTGTTGTTGCTTGTGTGTGTGCGTGGTTGCGGGTGGTTGGTGGTGTGTGTGTGTGCTGTGTGTGTTTGTGTGTGTGTTGTTGGTGTGTGTGTGCGTGGTGGTGTGTGGTGTGTGTGTGTGGTGTGTATGTCTTCTGGCTTTGATCGGTTTGAGCGGGCACGAGGCATTCAGTGGTTGAGAAAACTGAGCACCTCTGTGGGTAGGTATATAGGACAATCACGGCTTTAAAAATAATTGTGTGTCGTGTGGGGATAGGGTGCAGCCTGGGAGACTGGGCTTTACAAGTGGTCTTCGGATAGGCGCTGACTTGAGCAATCTTACCTGAATGGTCTATCCATGAATGATGCAGTAACTCTTAAAAGTTGTAATCCCTGTAACTTTGTTTCATAGGTGGACCTGTCAGTGAAGAGGGCAGCATGCACCAGCCCTCAAACCTTGAGTTAAGGTGCAAATGCACCTTCACCCAGTGCAAACTGCGCCAGGTGTAATGTTGCAATTAAAGGAGAAAGGTTAGCACCAAGCCAGCACCTCTTTTTTTTATTTTTCTTTGGATAAAAGCGGCCATCTTTTCCATAAAAGGACCGTCATACACTGTCAACCACAAAGAATCAGCAGTGCTTTCATTAGCTATCTATAATAATAATATATAATAATAATATTAATAATAATAGAGAGCTAAAGAAAGCCACATCTCTGCAGAGGGACAGGAGTGCAGAACAAAAGGCCCACTGGGGCCTGGGTCACTGGCCACTTCCTGTTTGCACCACATTGACCTTTCACACGAGAAAGAAATGCAGAAAAACAACCATAAAAAATAGCCTGTTTACGGAGGAACTGGATGAGTGGTGAGGTGGTCATTGTGATTAAGAGTACATTTATCACTTCCTTCAGAGTCGCATACTCTCCGAGATATGACAACATTATGTTGAGTTGTACCTATTTTTTTTTGTACACAAAAGAAAACTGTCGCAACAAGAAAATACTTTCAAAAGAAGATGGTTGTATGACAAGCAGTCAGAAAAGAAAGTGATTTCTTGGGTGATTCTGATAAAAAGCAAATTCTAATATTTTGTAAGCATATCCATATTCAGGTAAACAACCAGCGGAACTGTTTACATGCTATACATTTAAAATGCTGGTCACCACCATTCATTTCAATGCTATGCATTTTGCTGCTGGATGCTTCCAGAAGCATTTAAGGTTCAGAAACCTGTTCAAGGGCAAACATCACAGGTGCCGCTGCCTCACCATGGATTTTCAAACGCACGCTATTCACGTTGCAATTTCTGTTGCTCAAAACCCCACCTAACACTTCTGAAGCTTTGAAAATATTCATTTGCATATTGGTATGGTAAATTGAGGCCTTTGGAGCCAGACCTCAGTAACGGTCATCCCTCTGTTGTGTCTTTGTTCGGTTAAACATTTGCGCAGTAGCCTGACCGAAAATCAAAAAACAACCGACGTATTCTCGACAGGAAGTTGGTCACCAAGCAACTGTGATATTTCATCTCTCTGTGACCACGGTCCGCGGTGCTTTATGATGCAAATGAGGGAGTGACCGTATTGACGGATTTTCGCGCGGCTTTTCGCACCCCCCTCCCCCGCTCCCCGTCACTGCGCAGTGGCCGTGACTCATCGGCGCCACCGCGAACGAAAGCGCAGCGTTTACACGCGACGCTCGCCTTGGAGAAGACATCGTGACATCCTCACCCCCGTCTTCCCATCCTCGCTTTAAATAAAAGTACCCCAAATAACATGAGTTGGACATCTTTTCTTCCTTTTTTTTTTTACTAATCAAATTACATTATTTAGGGATGACTCAGTCTGGTGACAGCAAGTTCGATAAAGTTACAGGCTGGAGAGAAAGCTTTGTGTTATGGGCCCCCAGAAAACCAGGCCTTATGATATATCCCCCCGACTGTGACCTCCTCGTGGGTGTTTGGTACCGTGCCGTAAAATATTCAACATTTTAATAATGGAGGAATTAATCAGGATATCTATTCAGTTATCCCAGCTATACTAAACAAATAATTATGCATAACCACAACTGTTTTTTTTTGTCTGAAATACTTTGGATATATTAAACAAATAATTTGTATAAATAGTAAAAAAAAAATGTAGATAAGATTAAGGTTTATTGTCTGTACCCTGTCCATCTTTTCAGTAAGTATATGAAGCCATCTCTCTTTGTTTCTCAGTCATGCGAAGCTATACATTCGTAGCCCAACACTTGTATAAAGGGCACTGCATTTGTGGAGGAGTTAAGTTATTAGTTAAGGACATTTGCAGTGGGGATTTACTATTTATGGCGCAGTAAAAAGGTGTTACATTTGTAGTGGGGGCAGTTGTGAAAATGCGATGCGAAGTTGTAACATGGATTTTGTATTTAAAAAAACCCGACGGAATCAATACTGTAATAAAATATCTATACGTACATAGATATTTTTCACCGCCGAATTGATTCAATGCCAAGCAGTGATATATTGCACTATGAAGAGCGTTTGGGCACCACGCATAGGGTCTGCCTAAGTTCTGGAAGCCCAGGTGAAGTCCTAATAGGCGTGTTTCCGGTTTGCGGTGGTCGATGGCTGCAGGTAGCCCGGTCATTTCGGCGTTTACCGTTGCTGCTGGTGTTGACGTAGTATCTGCGCCCCTGGGGAGACAGGAAGCACTTCCATCCCCGGGGGAGGGGGGCACTGTCCTGCTCATCTCCCGCTGGGGGCCCGGAGGATGCCAGTTTCTGACCAACACACAAAATCACACATGAGTTTATTGTGGGGGGGGGGAGGGGAGGGGCTTGCAATCTCTCATGAGGAAGCAGTACTCAACTGCCTGAAAAAAAAAAAAAAAAAACGACAGTATGAATAAAATTAGATATATTGTTAAATATATTTTCCAAAACATGCATACATATGTAGTTGACCTGGATCAAATACGTAATTGTTTTGGATTCAAATACTTTTCTGTGCTCTATTGATCTTGCCTGGTGTAACTGAGCCTGCCAATATGACCAGAAGGCGGGGTTTGCACTTTTTGAGAGTATTTCCATTGGTTCCGATGCACCAGACAAGATCAGTAAAGCGTAGAAAAGTATTTGACTCCAAAACAACTGCGTATTTGACCCAGATCTGATAAGTAGCTGCTCATTTTGTTTAATCTCCAGCAGGATCCACCCTATCACAGACAGACACAACAGCCTCTTCGTTTAAAAAGAAAAAAGAGAAAAGAAAAAAGAAAAGAATAGGCCCCGCCCTACACAGGCATTGCTGCGTGTCCAGCACATTGTTGAGGTCGTACTGAGAGACAGCGCTCGCTGAATGACTGAGCAGGCCAGGAGTTCTCTCTCTCCCGCAGATCCAGACTAACGTGGGAAGTAAAGAAAAGAAAAAAAAGAAAGAAGAAAAAAAAAAAACAGGGACTGAATATCAGGGCAGTGTGGGCGGGTAGCTTCTGTTTGATGTGCGACATTAAAGAGATTCCTCTCTTTCTCTGGAGCTCAGGGCTTGGGATCAGCGAGGCTGTTCAACAGCACAGAGTTACTCAGGACGTGACAGATCAGCGAGCTTCACTGCAGAGCTCCACTGCAGAGCCTCACGACCAGAGCTTCACTGTAGAGCTTCACTGCAGGGGATCACTGCAGAGCTCCACAGAAAAGCTTCACTGCAGAGCTTCACTGTAGAGCTTCACTGCAGAGCTCCACTGCAGAGCTCCACTGCAGAGCTTCACTGCAGAGCTTCACTGCAGAGCTTCACTGTAGAGCTTCACTGCAGAGCTTCACTGCAGAGCTTCACTGCAGAGCTTCACTGCAAAGCTTCACTGCACAGAGCTTCACTGCAGAGTTTCACTGTAGAGCTTCACTGCAGAGCTTCACTGCAGAGCTTCACTGCAGAGGCTCACTGCAGAGCTTCACTGCAGAGCTTCACTGCAGTGCTTCACTGCAGAGCCTCACTGTAGAGCTTCACTGCAGAGCTTCACAGTAGAGCTTCACTGCAGAGTTTCACTGCAGAGCTTCACTGCAGAGCGTCACTGCAGAGCTCCACTGCAAAGCTTCACTGCAGAGCTTCACTGTGGAGATTCACTGCAGAGCCTCACTGCAGAGCTCCACTGCAAAGCTTCACTGCAGAGTCAGTAATGTTCTGTTTTTTATCTGCCCGCCAGACGCACTGATCAGGGGGGGCCCGACTTGAGTTTCTTTCACGTCAGACTGCCATTCAGCACCCATTATGTCCTAAACCTCTCAATCAGCATATTTCAATATAAAAAAAGATGTATTCAAAAAAAAAAAAAAAATAAGCAGAGTAAATATATTTTCCTAAATCTATGTTGCTATCAAGAGGCCAACAATTAATTTAATTAAATGCATACAGCAGCACTGATTCTGCTGCACGTTAATAATTTTCTTTTGGTTTTCCTTAACATAAAACGGATGGACTACAGCAAATTATGCAGCACTCTGCAGGGTCTTCATCTTTAGTTAGCACTAACACACTCAACTCAGCTGCACTGAGATTACACTCATTTGGCTGCTTTAACCCGTATTACAACACCAGCCTGGAGGCTTAGTATGACAGCATAGCGCAGAATTTCTATAGAAATGTATCCCATGTGATCATTTGCAAAACAACATCTGCGCGCAAAAAAAAAAAAAAAAAAAAAGCCGTCAGGCAACTTTGTAGACGACCAAATCCGAAGAAGAGTTCTAAAGATATCACTAAAATATGGCATACCTGCATATTACCTGTATGTACTGTAAGAAGGAAAATGAGGGCGGCTCTTTGAAATGCTAATTGCCTTTCACACAAGAGGATGACATGGATTTTAGATCTCTAAGCAGTACAATTTCACACCACCTTCGGCAAAGGCTGCAAGAACAGGAGACTCGATTTTGTGAAAAAACCTAAAATGGAAAATCAGTTGGTTTTCCTACGAAATCCCAGAATAATGAATCATAGTCATTTATGCTGAAGTCATCAACATTACTTTAAAAAAACAAAAAAAAAACTGTTCTGGAACCCTTGAATTGGTGGAAATGAAGCTGCCACTAATTTTAGAAGTGGTTCAGAAATAATCTTAGAGCAATGGAAAATCTCATTTGGGAAAGAAGTTTTGGGAATTTGGGGTGGGGGGGGTTGGGGGAATCATATTTTAAACAAAGAAATCCATTTTCCCTACATCTTGGACAGGACAGGATAGACCATAAATTTCAATATTTATGCCGCATATGGCATTCAGGACTGGTGTCACATCATGTTTTAAACTGTATACCAATATTCAACTATATTCAAAATTTAAATTCTCACACAGCATAATATATTTTAAACCAATGTGGCAGAATTACACGGCCTTGGAAAGTATATGTCAAGCTTCATTAATTTTCAACACAGTAATTAAATCTCTGTATCTTTTCTTTTTTAAAATATGAACATGTGATTTCTGTTTTAACCCATTACTATGTATTTTATCTTAACTTGTCGGTGTAACATGCTTACCCCCCCCCCCCAAGGTAGTTGAATTACTTGTAGAAGTCTGCTTAAATGTGTCACCCTTTGAAGACCCTTATAAAGAGGAAATTATTATTCATAAATTCATAATGGTACGTAATAATTCTACATACCATCCCCCCCCCCACCAACCCCACAGAGACTCAATTGATATGCTGTCTACACATCCATACTATAACTAAAAGCGCTCAGAACCACGGGTGTGTGGGTGAGGCTATTTGCATTCGAAAGCGGTATAACAGCAACGTGAATGCAGACCAATGCGGAAGAACAAAACTCCGCATTCAACTCTGCACAGACACCAGACTACGGACAAAATTAACGATCCTTCAGAAATCAGGAACACGCATGTCACAAAGTCCTTTCTTCTCTCCTTTGGGGGGAAACAGTGACCCGTTTCATCCATCAAGAAGAAGAACGTTTGACTGAGGCGTGAGGGCGGATGCACTGCGGACACTCGCGCAGGGGGCGGCAGTGTAGTGTAGTGGGTAAGGAGCTGGTCTGGTAACCAAAAGGTCACAGGTTCGATTCTCAGGTAGGACACTTGAGCCAAGGTACCTTGTGACCTGCATTGTGACAGCTGAATAAATGGATGCAATGTAGTAAACGCTATGTTAATGCTAAAAGTGGATAAGAGCGTCGGCTACATGCCTGTAATGTAACGTAAAATGCATAGTTCCTCCTGAAAACAGCGCTCCAGTGAAAGCCATACAGCACGTTGCTATAGGGATACGGAACACTTCATTAAAAAAAACTGATCTAGGATCAGAACACAGAGCAAATCCATAATCTCAACAGCAAGGAACAAGGCTTCAGTGACAGGTGGCCAAACCAAATTAAAACTACCTGGGCAACTGAATCAAACCAGAACCGTTAAAAGGGATCAGAAACCGCACAACATGGTGCTTTTTTTGATGCCCTTGCTGCTGAACATGATGCCTTCGATGATGCGAGCAACCGTGGTGAGATTTCACACTTTCCTTATGGAAGTTCTCACAAGTGAAGCTCAGCGCACAAGCATCTCATTATCACAAGTATCACCAGGGGGGGAGAAACCAGTCCAGTGGTGACATTTTAGACACCTCATAAAACAACCACTCACTCGCAGTTCATGAGCCAGTTTTCATCGAGCACCACGAGATGGAATCTCAAATATTGTCTGCCCAAACTCACATTCACACTCTCGCAAATAAATTCTACTGTTATATGAACATTTGTTTATATAACAGTATAACAGTTTATATATCCACATTTGTTTAAGCTATGAAAAATTAATTCAATTAAAAACAAATTGTCTATCTTAAATCAACCAAGAACATCATTTTGACTTATCAACAGAATTAACCAAACATTTATAATAAATTAAAACTGTTGCCAGTATTAAATGACATCTCCATCTCCCAAAAAAATTAAATAAAATTTTAAAAAAGCTTTAAGATGTTTTCACTGTATTTTGATTGTGGTAAAAGTCATTAACAAATCTACAGCCAAAGCTTAAGCATCAACTACAGAATTTATTTTTTGGAAATTCTGTAGCAGCATTACATACGTAACATAAATATGAACTGAGACCATCAAAAACCCAAAATGAGAAGTGAAGCCCTTACCATGGTAACGCTCCGATCAGATAAGATGGCTGCAATCGGGTTTCTGGGATGGCGGAGTCAGAATGGGACTGGGAGGATAAGCGAGTCACACTGGGAGCACTCACACTGGGCTGGGGGCTCGTAAGTGTGAGGGGAAAACATGTGTCACGCATACGGGGTCTAATTAAATACCCCAAACGACCCACCAGCCCCCTGTGGACCCGACTCAGGCCCTTCGGGGAAAAGAACGGCCCTCTGAAACTCTGAAAGAGATTTCCTTTCTTTCCCTCATTCTTTTTTGAGACAGAAAGAGAGAGTGAGAGAGAGCAAGGGAGCGAGAGAGAGAGAGAGAGGGAGAAAGCAAGAGAGAGAGCGAGGGAGAGAGAGAAAGAGAGAGAGAGGGAGAGAGAAGAGAAAGAGAGAGAGAGAGAGAGAGAGGGAGAGAGACAGAATGTGTTCTGTTGCCTTGTTCCCTTGTCTGGCGGCTGTTCTGCTGAGGGCCTGCTCTTGTGCCTGCAGATGTGTGGTTCTGAGGGGCCCGGTCCCGGATGACCGTATGGGCCGCTTTTAGATGGCGGGAAAGCACAATGGCCGCCACTGTGCGCCAGCGCGGAGGACCTCTGCAGGGCCAACAAAGGTGTCCTCTGTGCCCCTCCTGGGCCCGAGCGTTTTCATCACCGACCCAAACCCTTCATCAAAACCCGCCCTCTGTCCCCCTCACCCCCGCGGCCACAGTGGAAGAGTTCCTCATTATCACAAAAAAAGAAAAAAGAAGAAGATAAAGTTTCGAGTCTGAACGAGGGAAGAAAGCCAGGCCATTCCACCGGAGCAGTGAGCTAAATGGTTTATTGATTAGCCCCGAATCCTTCCTTGGCAATGGTATCAATCTTCCGGGGCGCAAAATCAAAATTCTGATGACCGTCCGAGGGGCTTCAGGATGGTTTAACCTCTGAAGACACTGTCCCGCGGTGTGGATGTTCCCTGTTACCTGGCAACAAGACCAGGTCAAAACCTAGTATATGGCTGGACCGGCGGACCAATGGTGTAACTTCATAACTCGGTCGACCAATGGTGTAACTTCATCACTCAGTCACTCAGTCAGTCAGTCACAGGCATTCGCCTTTATAGGGCTGGCCCCACTGTTGCTGTCCAGCCAAAAACCTGGCTATGCCAGGGCTGGCTATACCTGGCAGGACTACAGGGTGGCGTAAGAAATTAGTCACCACATTTCCCAGGGAGGCAGGGGTTCGGTTGGTGGGATGCCTGTGCCTTATTGCTAACCACTGCCCCCCACTGGGCAGGTACGTGCCTGCAGCCTGGCCACATTCCCCTCGCTTAGCGACTTGCGCGAGCTCACGCAGCGAGTGGGCAGAGGGGAAGAGAAGAGGTAACCAGTGGCAGGAAGTGTTTTTGGGGAGGGGTGTGTGCTTGTCTGCAATGCCCACAGTTCACAGTGAGGGCTGCGACCTTGGAGGCTTATGAACGCAACCTGGCATTCCAAATTCCTGGGACTATTTTGCCACGTGACTTCAAAGTTTGTTTTCAAAAAATGCTAAGCACAATGCCGTCCCCACCCCACCCAACCCTGTCCAACCCGTCTCTATGCCCTTGGTGATAACCAGAACTGCCTTACTGCTACAGCACCACGTGGGTCCTCATGAACTTTGTTTTGGGGATGTTTCTCCTTACAGACACAACATGCATGATTTAAATCAGTCCTAGGCAAGTACACACTAGTGTGATGAGATAAGCAACTTTCTACTGTGTGGTAGCAATAAGAAAAATGTCCTTCCTTATGCAAAAAGTACTCCACTCCACAATGTGAGATTTCCAGAAGATGCCCTTTCACTTAATTGGAAATAACTGCAAAAAATGTGAGCTTTGCACAAGAAAAAAAGAGTTCTCAATCTCGCATTATGCTTGCTTGGGATACATGCTAAACACACACTGAGATGAGATGTGAATGTGAATTGTGGCTCACCAAAATAAAGAGCAGGCTTCCTGGTTTATCATTCCATGTTTTATGAGGCCTGTACATTTACATGTTACACAGGATATAAAATGTCCTCTATCAGTGGCTGTATTGTAGAACAATGATTGCATTGTAAAATTCAGCCATTTACACCATTGGTACACTGTATATCTCCAGTTAATGCTTGCATTTGTAGTCGCATTGAAACAATTCAGTTCTGTATATCAATCGTCCGGTCAGAAAATAATGTTGGTTGCATATTTATTTAGTAAAGTACAGTAAAACACAATGCTCTCCACTGAACCAGTAATAACACACCATCGGGTCAACAGCGCCGCCTAGTGGAGCACACAGTAAATGTGAATCGCCATTTCGAGGAAAGTATGGAGAGCGGGGGAGCGGGGGAGGGGGCCGGGGAGTTTCGTCAGATTCTGCCACATCCGCTGATCTCAGAGCAGTTTTAATCTTTTTCACATAAACAGGGGGGTGGGGAGAAGGATTCATTCAACTGATTCAGAACCAGCGGGCAAAACACCGTGAAGCTGAACAGATTGCATGACAACTAAGCGTTAGCATCTCGTTAAAGAAACTGTCAAAGAAGTGTCAGTGCCCTGGAACTCCATTAATTTAAAATAGCAGTAGGCCCAGTGACTGTGACATCAGCATTGCAGTACGATGTTCAGTTAAGAACATTGTAATCACATATTTGTGATCATACACCTAAAAGGGTTAAAGTGACTCACGTGCTAAAGTCAAAAGGGTTAGCAACTGACTGTTGGCTTACGTTATTACTGTTTCACGAGTTGAACTTCAGCATCCAATGTGACACGACGCGGTGTCTCCATAATCCTCGCCAGTAAGCTTCCCGGTGGGACGAACAGGAAGAGAGGAGAGCTCGCAGCTCCTGTGGAGGACGGGCCATGACCAAGGTCTTCATTAAGGACAGCTGAATCCACTCCTGTCAAAACAGCCCGACAGACAGGTGTCGACAACGTGACACCCCCCTTCTTTAAAGACAAAGCCACTGGGGCTTTTGAAATTCTCTCTGTGGAGTTGTCCCTCAATCCCTGTATAAACATGTGCCTTCAGAGCGACTTAAGATACCGCACAGTGCTTCAGAAATACCGCACATTATCAAAATACAGTGGAAAAACAAATATTAAAGAAAAACTCGGAAAAGGAAGCAGATTTTTCGAAATTCTGAACGAATTTTGCATTGTTCAGACATCAAAGATTTATCCTGTAATATAAGGAACATCCTCAAGATGCTGCTAATATTTTACCCTCATAAACTCAAGCAAGGGCATATCACAGGCTAGAGATGTTCCTAATTTGTGTGCCACGGATTAATAAAAAGAAAGCATTTCTGGCATGACAAAACATTCATTATTAATATTAATGGCTTAAACTGTAAGGTCATACCAAATTTATTTTAGCAGGAGGTCTTTCTTAGCTATAGTACAAGGAATTACAAAATTTACTGTGTGGCTTTATAAAAGATAACAATGTGCACATCTGTTCTTCGAATACAGCAGGCGTAGAACTTGAATGCTGAAAAAATCATTTTTATCTGAGAGAACTGCAACCCTGTCTGGACAGAGTACAAATATAATCAGTTATATGGAAACCTTATAGTGCTGTGGAGACGTTTGCATATTCATTCAATCCACTCGTGATTTTTGGATAGTTATAAGGTATCTATCCCAATGCAGTTAAACTGTATCTATCCCAATACAGTTACACTGTATCCATCCCAATACAGTTATACTGTATCTATCCCAATACAGTTAAACTGTATCCATCCCAATACAGTTAGACTGTATCCATCCCAATACAGTTAGACTGTATCTATCCCAATAAAGTTACACTGTATCCATCCCAATACAGTTAGACTGTATCCATCCCAATACAGTTAGGCTGTATCTATCCCAATACAGTTAGGCTGTATCTATCCCAATACAGTTAGGCTGTATCCATCCCAATACAGTTAGACTGTATCCATCCCAATACAGTTAGACTGTATCTATCCCGGCAAAGCGACATTGAAAAGGCATGGAACCACAAGGCTGCCTGTTGTGTTATTGCAGGGGAACCCGTACTGTAAATTGACTTGTCCGTTTTGTTAATTCTGGCCCTTATGGGGTATTAGAATTGTGATAATTTTACCCCGAGTTTCAGCTAAATATAACTGTACCTTATAGTGACCGGGCTAATCCTTGAACAGGTTTATGCTTGATCTAGCCCGGGCCATATAGAGGGACTGGGTATACACCAAGGGCAATGGCCTCATATAAAGGGAGTTTGGCTCTGGGGCTTCGCTGTCATCTCAATATTACGGTAAGCCCTCTCCTCTGCTGTAGAATTTGTAGTTCTTTTACAGCTGATGCTTTTGAATCTATTATGTTGTGAACAATAACGTTGTTACATTAGATACCATATTTTCTTTCTTCAGAATGGCATTTCAGTTCATATGTGATACTTTCTGTTAAATTATTGATGTTTTGCATTGAAAATGGCGTAGGCAGTAACAAATGGCTGTGATCTTGTATTCACTTGACGGAACTAACATAAAATGATGAATGTTTTTTTTCTTATGAAAAAAACCTGGATTGATTTAATGTTCCTAAAATGAAAGAAGGGTGGCATTGATTGTATCCTTCATTGTAGATTGATATTTCCATTATGCCAATGTGAATTTCTTTCCAAAAAAAAAAAAAATTCCTGTAAAAAAAACAAAAACTTTGGTTCACAGGATTGTTTTTATTGAGATTCTCATCAGACCCAGCCTAAAAAGCTTTCTTGGGGCCGAAGAACTGGTTAACAGGTATGACCACATGAACTGACAAGACCTGTTACTATAACACTCCAGAAGAATTTGAGATACAAAGATAGTCTACAGTAATAAACAACCAAAGATCCTCTCATAGTAATCCGGAATCGTGTATACTGTTTGTGTGTGTGTATTGTGACTTTGCCTGCTTACCTGCGGTCTGCGAGGGCACCATGAGCACCGACGCAGAGATGGAGGTTTTCGGGGCGGCCGCGCCGTACCTGCGCAAGTCGGAGAGGGAGCGGCTGGAGGCGCAGAGCCGCCCCTTCGACGCCAGGACGGCCTGCTACGTCGCCGACGGCAACGAGCTCTACGCGAAGGCGGCCGTCCAGAGCAGGGAGGAGGGCAAAGCCACCGTTGTGACGCACGACGACAGGGTGAGCTCCTCGTATACAGCAACCTGAGGAGGGGATGAATAAAAAAAGTGTGTGTTTGCCAATAATGTGACAGCCTAGTATTTTTGACCCAATGGATATATCCAGAAACAAGCGTGTAATCGCCCCCCGCCCCACACAGGATGCCAACTTGGAGTGCTTGGTACTGTCATTTAAACACATCTGAAAAATTTGGTTATCCTAATTGCAGACCTCAGAAAAAGCATATGACCTTTGAACAGAAGAATAAATGGGGCTGTTGCATTATACAATTTTTCCAACAATTCCTGAATTAGCTTTTTTTTCCCCCCCAGACCGTCACTGTCAAAGAGGAGCAGGTGTTTCCCATGAACCCTCCCAAATTCGACAAAATCGAGGACATGGCCATGATGACCCATCTCAACGAGCCTTCCGTGCTGTACAACCTCAAAGAGCGTTACGCGGCGTGGATGATCTACGTGAGCCAGAAAGAGCAACTTCACACGACTTGTCACATTTGACACTTGACAGCGTTATTTCGGTTCGAGGGCTTGTTTTTTTCCCCACTCTAAATTTCAGACCTACTCCGGGCTGTTCTGCGTCACCGTGAACCCCTACAAGTGGCTCCCGGTGTACAACCCAGAAGTGGTGTCGGCCTACAGGGGCAAGAAGCGAATGGAGGTTCCACCGCACATCTTTGCGTTGTCCGATAATGCCTATCAGTCCATGCTCACTGGTACGTAATGTCAAGACTTTTGGCGTTATGCTAAAAATAAACAGGGCATTTTGTGTTCTAATACAAATGTATTTATCTTATGTACTTATCAGATCGCGAAAACCAGTCTATCTTGATCACGTGAGTATTACTATGATTATTAGTATGATTGTCGATGATGTACCATAATGATGATATTACTATGATTATTAGTGTGATGATGATGATGATGATGAATATTATTATTATTATTATTATTCTCTATGTTACTGTGACTTAACGGGTTGAGTCCTGGTTTTGTGCAGTGGAGAATCCGGTGCAGGAAAGACCGTGAACACAAAACGCGTCATCCAGTACTTCGCGACAATCGCGGTGTCTGGGGACAAGAAGAAAGAGGCAGCCAACAAAATGAAGGCAAGTCCTCACCAACCTGGACGTGCGGATTCTTCTTACATTCCGCACCACAAGCTCTTTTAAACAGGAATAAAAATATTTGTTTTTGATTAACAGGGAACCCTGGAGGATCAAATCATTCAGGCCAACCCCCTGCTGGAGGCTTTCGGTAATGCCAAAACCGTGAGGAACGACAACTCTTCCCGCTTTGTGAGTTCAGTTTGACATTTATTCAGAACATTTTACAGCTGCAATGACACACATTGTTCTTGTTTAAATAACACATGTGATTTGTGCTGTAACAGGGTAAATTCATCAGAATCCACTTTGGCACGACTGGCAAACTTGCTTCTGCAGATATAGAAACCTGTAAGTATTAGCCTTACTGAACTCTTTATGTTAAAAGTACTTCTCACAATAATAATAAATAACTCTTAAATAAAATCTTTCCTTAAAAGATCTGCTGGAAAAGTCCAGAGTTACTTTCCAGCTGTCTGCTGAGAGAAGCTACCATATATTTTACCAGCTGACTTGCAACAAGAAGCCAGAGCTCATAGGTAATATTTACTCTGGATTACCCTTGTATTATACGCTTCAATTGATGCTAATCCTGTGGCATTATCTCTGACTCGTGTGCAGGCACAGACACATGCATGCACACACACACACACACACACACACACACACACACACACACACCTGCACAACACACACACCACATCACACACACACACTCATCACACTCACACTCACACTCACCACACCACACCCACACCCACACGCACACGCACATGCACACGCACACGCACACGCACAAGCACACACACACCCAAACCCACACACACACACACCTGCACACACACACACACCCGCACGCACGCACGCACACGCACACTCACACTCACACTCACACGCACACGCACACGCACGCACACGCATGCACACGCAAACGCACACACAGCAGCTCATGTTAATGTGTGTCCTTCAGACATGCTCCTCATCACCACCAACCCGTACGACTTCGCCTTCGTCAGCCGAGGGGAGATTGCAGTGAAGAGCATTGACGATGCCGAGGAGCTGGTTGCAACGGACGTACGTGCAGTCACCACAAAATGGCGGAAGAATCATTTTAATATCATCTAACCTAGTTCCTGCTTATTAAATACAGTGTAATATAATGTAATGACCTGCATTTTCAAATTGTTCCTTGTGTCTTCGCACGCACGCAGGAGGCCATAGACATCCTGGGCTTCACCGCAGATGAGAAAGTGAGCATCTACAAGCTGACCGGCGCAGTGATGCACTATGGGAACATGAAGTTCAAGCAGAAGCAGCGGGAGGAGCAGGCCGAGCCCGACGGCACCGAGGGTGAACTAAACAGTGCCGGGAGGGCGAGGTCTGTCATTAAAATGGGATGGAGCCTTACATCACGCATCTTTTTCAATCTACATGCATAAATTGCCTCTGCAGTCAGAATGCTTCCAGACAGCTCCACACCGATTGGCTCGCTGATGAATTGCTGATAATACACAGAATCTCAGCCAGTTTGGAAGATTTGCTTCACTCAGTGGAGAAGGGCATTCAATTTAGTGTGTTCTTTTTAGGAACTTTTAATAACCTTGATGTAACTCCTTTTTTGGCAGAAATTACCCAGTCTCACAAATAGCACATTTACCCATATTATACCATACTTTGCATGGTAATATCTTACCATTCAGCTGACTGAAGATTAATTTGGGAAGTTTCTGAAATGGTTACTGCAACACATCTCTGGTCACAATGCATGTTAGAGGCCTTGTGTTTCGTCATTAGTTATCTAGCCAGCATGAAATAAATGGCAAATTTTATCAGGGCTTTCTTTGCCAGTTTTCCAGCTAGCTAACTGCAGATGAGCAGTTAGCTTGGTAGCTTGTTACACACTGTGAACCTTGAATATTAAATATCATATCATGGCGATGTTCTGGGTTTTGCGCTCGTTTGTACTTTAAAATGAAGAGGCGGACAAAGCTGCTTACCTCATGGGCCTGAACTCGGCTGACCTGCTCAAGAACCTGTGCTGCCCCAGGGTGAAGGTGGGGAACGAGTACGTGACCAAGGGCCAGACCGTGCAGCAGGTGAGGCGATACAGTGCGCTCTGTTCGGGCGAAGGCTGCGTTTCAGCTTCAGCATTCAATTGCGCTGACATCCGACAATTCGACGGCTTTCAGGTTTATAACTCCATAGGCGCGCTGGCCAAGTCGGTCTACGAGAAGATGTTCCTCTGGATGGTCATTCGGATCAACCAGCAGCTAGACACCAAACAGCCGAGACAACACTTCATTGGCGTGCTGGACATTGCTGGCTTTGAGATCTTTGATGTAGGTGTTATTTTCTTCATCTTTTTTTAACAACAATCCAATATAAATCATAGAAAAATGTACACTTGTACACAGTATTTTAACAGAATTACAGACAAAAATGGTAATTTCTTGTATTATAAACGTGGCCTAGGATTAGTAGATCTAATTAAAACATTAGTGCTTGCCTTCAAAGCAGCCAGGGGTCAGCCCCTCCCTATCTACGTCAACTCATCAGACCCTACACCCGCTAGACCTCTCCGTTCTGCTGCCACATGTCGCCTGGTGCCCTGCCCCGGCTCGCACCAGCACCGGTCACGCCTCCTGTCTGTTCTAGCCCCACGGTGGTGGAATGACCTTCCTGTGCAAGTCAGAACAGGCAGAGACCCTGGCCGTCTTCAAACGTAGACTGAAGACTCACCTCTTCAGCTCACATCTCACCTCATCACCCCCACTACCCTCACATTTAAAAAAAAAAAAAAAAATTACGGTGGTACAATTCACACTTATACCTAACAAAGTTATACCTATTGTAGCTCTCTTGCAGGAATGTTGTAAAGCACTTGTCTCTGAGTTTTGTAATGCACTTGTTGTAAGTCGCTCTGGATAAGAGCGTCTGCTAAGAACCTATAATGTAATGTAATGTAATGTAATGTAGTAGATCACTACGTGTTTCTGAAAGGAATGTATTTCCATTTCTTTTTATTTAGTTCAACACACTGGAGCAGTTGTGCATTAACTTCACCAATGAGAAACTGCAACAGTTTTTCAACCACCACATGTTTGTGCTGGAACAAGAGGAGTACAAGAAGGAAGGGATTGACTGGGAGTTCATCGACTTCGGCATGGACCTCGCTGCCTGCATTGAGCTCATTGAGAAGGTATGTTCAGGGGCAGTTGTATGCATGCTAGCAACAATGCTAGATAAATCTAAGCAAATGCAAACAAAAATAAACAAACTGGCTGCAAATTCTTGTCTGTATAGGAAGGCAAAGACTGGAGTAACAGGAATGAATGGACATTGTGTACAGGATTTGACTTTCCTAAATAAATACAACATTGCATATAACCTATATCTCAAATGAACAAATGGACTCAAATAAAATGAATTGCGCTACTACTGCTCTGGAATGTATCACTGTAGGACAATCATAGAAATGACCTGAAACTGTCTATAACATCTGTCTATAAGGGAGAGCTATAACGGACCATTCAATCCTCATCCTCTAGCCAATGGGCATCTTCTCCATCCTCGAGGAGGAGTGCATGTTTCCAAAGTCCACAGACACTTCCTTCAAGAACAAGCTTTACGACCAGCACCTCGGCAAGAACAGCTACTTCCTGAAGCCCAAGCCCATCAAAGGCAAGCCGGAGGCCCACTTCTCCCTGGTGCACTACGCCGGCACGGTGGACTACAACCTTGGCGGGTGGCTGGAGAAGAACAAGGACCCGCTCAACGAGTCCGTGGTGCAGCTCTACCAGAAATCGCCTCTGAAAGTTCTGGCTGCGCTCTACGTTGGCTTTTCTACCACAGACGGTAATTCTGCATTTTTACATATAATATTAAAAACAATATCATGGTTAAAACCTTTTCTCTCAAGAACAGGAGACAACCCATTATGTCAACATCAAATCATATCCTCGACCCTAAGTGTGCTTTATTTTTACAAAGATTACTATAAGAACCGTAGTTGGCCTTCAAATACAGCTTAGGGTTGCATGTCCTGTCCTGTTGCAATATTTTCACAGATGCCGCAGGTGGTGCCAAGAAAGGTGGAAAAAAGAAGGGATCCTCTTTTCAGACAGTGTCTGCTTTGTTCCGGGTAAGCTAGCCTGTTCCGGGTAAGCTAACCTGTTCCAGGCAAGCTAGCCTGCCATTGCATTTCAGCATTTAGCAGATGCTCTTGTCTAGAGTGATTTACACAGCTTAAACCTTTCACTTAAAATCCATTAACACAGCTGGTTATTTTACTTGAAGGAATTCAGGTTAAGTACCTTGCTCAAGGGTGCAACAAGAGCACCTCAACTGGGAATCAAACACACAGCCATTTGTGACACAAGCAAGCCATTCCTATCCTTGTGCTCAGAATTCAACCCAGGTTTAATCAAATCACAATGTACAATGTCCTTAGGGATGGATGACATATATATGGAAATTCAGTGACTATAAAAATCATGCTGTTTTTGGTCATACAGGAGAACCTCCCTTCACTAGCGTTTCAAAAATCACTTTTTTTCAAATGCAGGAAAATCTGAACAAACTGATGTCCAATCTGAGGACAACTCATCCACACTTTGTGCGGTGCTTGATTCCTAATGAAACCAAAACTCCAGGTAGAGGCACAATAACCATAAAAATACTAAAATACCAAATTATATTTGAAAATTTTTTTTTTAATAGAGTATTGCTATCACCATTAGGTGTCATGGACAATCAGCTGGTCATCCACCAGCTGCGCTGTAACGGCGTGCTGGAGGGGATCAGGATCTGCAGGAAGGGCTTCCCCAGCAGGATCGCCTATGGTGACTTCAAGCAGAGGTATGGCCCAAAAAAGACGTCCCCCCCCCCCAACCCGTTAAAAAGAATAAGATGGGTGGAGCTGTTTGGGCACTGGGGGGCTTTGCTCTGTTGCGGCAGGTACAGGATCCTGAATGCCAGTGCTGTCCCAGAGGGCCAGTTCATGGACAACAAGAAAGCCGCTGAGAAGCTTCTGGGCTCCATCGATGTGGACCACGAGGATTACAAATTCGGGCACACTAAGGTAATCTGGTTTTTTTTTTTAGATACATGTATCGTTCTGCGTATTTGTATTTGATTTTCAGAACAGTAGAGATCCAGCACCCACCTTTATACCGTATTTCAGTAACATGGAATAGCATTGGCTACAATATAATATGATGAAATACAGAATACAGAAGAAGTCCTGACTGTATTAATGCTACAGAGAGTGTCAATGCACCATGTAGTATATATGAAAATATACAATGTACAACAAGACAAAATCCTTTCATTAACAAGCGAGGCAGGTGTATCTTACTACACTGACACTGTTTGACGCACATGGCATTCCAGGTCTTCTTCAAAGCTGGCCTCCTGGGAGTTTTGGAGGAGATGAGGGATGAGCGTTTGGCTCAGGTGGTGACCTCTACCCAGGCTGTGTGCCGCGGGTACCTCATCAGGACAGAGTACTGCAAGATGATAGAGAGAAGGTACCCTTGGGTTTCCAATGTATACGTCACAGCGGATATTATGTCACAGGGTATAAAGGGTTATGAAACTGTTAACGAAAAGTGCCTTCTTCTAATTCTCATTTTCAAATTGAAATCCTACTCTAATCTTTTGTTTCATTGAAAAGGGATGCCCTCTTCACCATCCAGTACAACATTCGCTCGTTCATGAACGTGAAAAACTGGCCATGGATGAGGCTCTTCTTCAAGATTAAGCCCCTCCTGAAGAGCGCAGAGTCTGAGAAGGAGATGGCCCAGATGAAGGAGGACTTCACCAAGTGCAAAGAAGACTACGTCAAATCTGAACTGCGAAGAAAAGAGCTCGAGGAAAGAATGGTTTCCATTATGCAAGAAAAAAATGACCTCCTCCTTCAAGTTCAGGCAGTAAGTTCAAGAAATTAAATTATGGAGTCTTAAGGTTAGGACTCTTCTTTGCCCTCAAGACCAAGAAATGCCTTCAAATTATGAGGGGAAAAAGGTAACACAAAACCACAATATTTGCTTGAACTGGTAATTAATATTGATAACCATGTTGTATAGAAACAAAGTGACTCATGGCGATCAATGTTTATGGTCCGTAGTTACAGAGCCACTTCTTGGACTCGTTAACGTTATTAATCATAAATTTACAAACATTGCAACTGATGAGCTTTTCTACACGTTGTCAGGAATCAGACAATCTGATTGACGCCGAGGAACGATGCGAGGGCCTGATCAAAAGCAAACCCTGCTCGAAGAAAAACTGAAGGAGAAGGCCGAGAGGTTGGAGGATGAGGAGGAGATCAATGCTGAGCTGAGCGCGAAGAAAAGGAAGCTGGAGGACGAGTGCGGTGAGCTGAAGAAGGACATCGACGACCTGGAGCTCACGCTGGCCAAAGTGGAGAAGGAGAAACACGCCACTGAAAACAAGGTTTACATTAAAATGCGGAAGATTTATTGCATTTTTTTAAAAAACAAGCAAGACATCAGTACCAAGCTTGTGCACTAACACAAACAAACATTTGCAGGTAAAAAACCTGACAGAGGAAATAACAGGCCAAGATGAGAACATCTCAAAGCTCACCAAGGAGAAGAAAGCCCTCCAAGAGGCACATCAGCAGACCCTTGAAGACCTCCAGGCAGAAGAAGACAAAGTCAACTGCCTGACCAAAGCCACAGCTAAGCTTGAACAGCAAGTTGATGATGTAAGTAATGAGTGAACAGCTTATAAAGTGACAGAAAAAGACCTGTTGCCTTGCTAGCAGTGTGTGGCCAGATAGGATTCAATTCGTTTAGTTAGTTTATCCAGTAATGAGGTCATCAGATACATGCATAATTTCAGCTGGAAGGTTCTCTGGAACAAGCAAAGAAGCTCCGAATGGATCTGGAGAGATCTAAGAGAAAGCTTGAGGGTGATCTGAAGCTCGTCCAGGAGTGCTTAATGGATCTGGAGAATGACAAGCAGCAGCTTGAAGAAAAACTGAAGAAGTGAGTGTTGCTCGCATTGAAGAAAATTCATTTATAGTGTCTTAGTAACCCGGGATTTTAGCCTTAGTTCTCCGAGAATTGCTAAGGAGTACAAATATGCCTGGAAATGTTCAGTTGAATGGGAGAGGCATTTGTCCTAACAGTTATAATACTTGCAAGATTTATTGTTAGAAAGCAGGCAAGTCGGATGCAGTGCATGTATCAACAAGAAGGAGAAAATGTCTCCTAGCTGTTGATACCAATTATCGAGCTAGCTATGTAGGCCTAGGAAATTATATAGCTTTCCTAGGCCAATAATTGTCAGAGGGTTAGTCTGCTAGGTAACTTAAACTGATTGGAGCATTTGGTAGAAAGCAAAACAATGAGTGGCATTAATCAGTGATATTAAAAGACTTAATGTTATCAGTCACAATGGCTGATCTTGTCTCTCAGTATGTACAATATTTGCAGCCTAATATACACTGCAAAATACATTAGCTGCAAATTCAAATATTATTACTTTGATTACTTGGGTTCATATGGTGCACATTATATAATAACATCATGCATTAAACTCTGCCCTTTCAACATTATCAAATGTTTTATGTAACAGAAAAGACTTTGAAGTGACTGAGTTGCAGAGTAAGATTGAGGATGAACAGGCTGTCGGGGCTCAATTTCAGAAGATGATAAAAGAGCTTCAGGTGAGAAGAGAAAGATCCCTGCTGAGTAAGCTTCCACGGCTCTCAAATAAAATAGCTTCCACGGAAAAACAAAACTGATTTCTAACCCCAAGGCCCGCATTGAGGAGCTGGAGGAGGAGATCGAGGCCGAGCGCGCTGCTCGGGCCAAGGTGGAGAAGCAGAGAGCCGAGCTCTCCAGGGAACTTGAGGAGATCAGCGAGAGGCTCGAAGAGGCCGGCGGCGCGACCGCCGCTCAGGTCGAGATGAACAAGAAGCGCGAGACGGAGTTCCAGAAGCTGCGCCGGGACCTGGAGGAGTCCACCCTGCAGCACGAGGCCACCTCCGCCGCCCTACGCAAGAAGCAGGCCGACAGCGTGGCAGAGCTGGGAGAGCAAATCGACAACCTTCAGCGCGTCAAGCAGAAGCTGGAGAAGGAGAAGAGCGAGCTGAGGTTGGAGGTGGATGATCTTTCGGGCACCATGGAGGCCCTGGCAAAGGCAAAAGTAAGATACAAACTGTTACGCAGATCATCTCATCATCATAATCATCTCATTTATCATATTAATCTTCAATGTTAATACGATAAAATCACCTGACCTACATGGTACAATATACTTCCTAGATGAACTTTGAGAAAATGTGCCATTCCCTAGAGGACCGTTTGAACGAAGCCAAGACCAAAGAAGAAGAGCATCAGCGATTAATCAACGGCCTCACAAGTCAAAAGGCTCGACTCCAGACAGAAAATGGTATTATTAGCTACTTAATTAACATTAAGTACGCAGCCTAGTGGATGGATATGCAATTTAACTGTCTTTTGACATTTCTTCGGTGAATGTATTGATTTTCTTTCTTCAAGGTGAAATGTCACACCAACTGGAAGAAAAGGATTCCCTTGTCTCTCAACTGACGAGAGGGAAACAAGGATATATTCAACAAATTGAAGAGCTTAAGAGGCAGAATGAAGAGGAAATTAAGGTAGCCATTAGATGACACAGATAAGGACGGATTTTCATTTTGTTAGAATTAAATTATGTACCATGGGATAGCAAGGCTTTATCAAGTCCTATCGTGCCTCATTAGTCACTCAGTAATTTGAAGGAATTGCTGCTTTTTGCGAATGCATTTTAATTTGTTCATAAGAGTCAGTGAATGACTTCATATGGTCACACCACCCATTGTGATGTTCCTGGAGCCTCACTCTTCCTTCACTAGAAATAACATCTTATTTAGGGACAGACACTGCATGACAATACAGAGGCACATGCTAATGAAATAAAACGTTTAGAGCAGCTAATATGTAATACTTAATATCCTCTCTAGGCCAAGAATGCCCTGGCCCACGCCTTGCAGTCAGCCCGCCATGACTGTGACCTGCTGAGGGAGCAGTTTGAGGAGGAGCAGGAGGCCAAGGCCGAGCTGCAGCGTGGAATGTCCAAGGCCAACAGCGAGGTGGCTCAGTGGAGAACCAAATACGAAACCGACGCCATCCAGCGCACCGAGGAGCTGGAGGAGGCCAAGTAAGCGGACGGACTCAAGTACTTCATTCCCCACCTTGTTACTGTTAACTTTAAAGAGATATATGTTATGTTTTGACCTGTAGGTTTCTGTCCAACCCTAACAAAGCACACCTCATTCAACAGTCAGAGATCTCACTTAGCTGCTAATTAGTAGAATCAGGTGTTCCAAATTAGGGTTGAAATGAAAACCTAAAGGTTGGTAGATCTCCAGGAACTGGGTTGGGAACCACCGTCTTATTATATCTCATTCATTTGACCTTCCAAAATTATATGTGCGCTATTTAACATGTTAGTTGACTTCTTCTAGGAAAAAGTTGGCTCAGCGTCTTCAGGATGCTGAGGAAGCAGCTGAGGCTATCAACTCAAAATGCTCTTCTCTGGAGAAGACCAAGCAGAGAATGCAGAGTGAGGTGGAAGACCTCATGCTGGATGTGGAGAGAGCCAACGGAGCTGCTGCAACATTAGACAAGAAACAGAAGAGCTTTGACAAGGTAAAAAATTGCCTTCTATTGGTGAGCTTCTTTTTGGTATCAACTTCTATTGGCCTGGTTAATCGGTGACTTGGGGCAAATTCTTCCATAAGGTCCTGGCAGAGTGGAAGCAGAAATTCGAGGAGAGCCAGGCCGAGCTCGAGGCAGCCATGAAAGAGGTTCGCTCCGTGGGCACCGAAAACTTCAAGATGAAGAATGCTTATGAGGAATCTCTGGAACATCTCGAAATGCTGAAACGTGAAAATAAAATCCTGCAACGTATGATTCTTTATTGGTATTTTGTTCTTTAGAACAGGAGACAAGCAACTTTAAATAAATGCTGTGCTTTAAAAAAAATGTTTTGTTGAATTTGTATCCCCTCTAGAGGAGATTGTGGATCTCACAGAGCAGCTTGGAGAGACAGGAAAATCCATGCATGAGCTGGAAAAGTCAAAGAAACAGGTGGAGCAAGAGAAAATGGAGATTCAGACTACATTAGATGAGGCAGAGGTAATGACAAAACCACCATTTTGAACATACATTCACATGAATGATAAGCTGATCTTTACTACTTCAAACAAATATTTTTTTAGGCATCCCTGGAACATGAAGAATCCAAGATAATTCGAGTCCAGCTGGAGCTGAATCAGGTGAAGTCTGAGGTGGAAAGGAAGATCGCAGAGAAGGATGAGGAAATCGAGCAGCTGAAGAGGAGCAGCCAGAGGATCGTAGACTCCATGCAGAGCTCCCTGGACTCTGAGGTCAGGAGCAGGAACGACGCCCTGAGAGTCAAGAAGAAGATGGAGGGCGACCTCAACGAGATGGAGATTCAGCTGAGCCGTGCCAACCGCCAGTCTGCAGAGGCCCAGAGACAGCTGAGGAACATTCAGACACAGCTAAAGGTCTCCTTTTCCAATAGCTATGGATTATTTTTAAAAATTTGATTTCTTTTATTAAGGATTTATTAAGTTAATAATTGGTCTTTAGGCCACAATTGATCAGCCGTGTACCAATTCTGAGCTTGATTTGCGGTTTTTTCCTACCGAAAAGGAAGCACAACTGCATCTTGACGATGCCTTGAGGAACAACGATGACATGAAGGAGCAGGTCACCATCTCAGAGCGCAGAAGCGTCTTCTTTCAGGCTGAGATTGAAGAGATCCGGGGTGCTCTGGAACAGACCGAGAGAAGTCATAAAATGGCGGAGCAAGAGCTTGTAGAAGCCACTGAGAGAATCCAGCTGCTGCACTCCCAGGTAGTCTTCTATCACCTCTCACCACACAGTGAAGGTGAGTCAAAATACGTGGCCTTGTGTTAATGGAGCCTTTCATGGCTGTTCACGTTTACTTTCAGAACACAAGCCTGATCAACAGTAAGAAGAAGCTGGAGAGTGACCTGACCCAGATTCAGAGCGAAGTGGAGGACTCCATTCAGGGGGCCAGGAACGCTGAGGAGAAAGCCAAGAAGGCTATCACTGATGTAAGGCCTTCAACTCTTCGACCTTTGGCCAACTGTCCTGTGTGAATCCCCAGATAGTCACAGATTAACAAGGCCCTCGTTTCATGTGCAAAGTCAGCCATGATGGCTGAAGAGCTGAAGAAGGAGCAGGACACCAGCGCTCACCTGGAGAGGATGAAGAAGAACCTGGAAGTCACGGTCAAAGACCTGCAGCACCGTCTGGACGAGGCCGAGAGTCTGGCCTTGAAGGGCGGGAAGAAGCAGCTCCAGAAACTGGAGACCAGGGTAAGGTGTTTAAAAAGTGGTGCTGATATGGTGCCATACAAAGAGTGACAGCACACGACACATAACCCTAATACATATGAAAATATATCTGTGTGATGTCTGGATGTTATGAGAAGCTAACCTGGCCCCACTCCAGGTGCGTGAGCTGGAGAATGAGCTGGAGGTCGAACGGAAACACGGCTCTGATGCGGTCAAGGGGCTGCGGAAGTACGAGCGGAAGATTAAGGAACAGACTTACCAGGTGAAGTACCGCAGAACACAGATGCTGAGAAGGAAGAGAAAGGGGGAGCAGTAGGAGCTCAACAAGAAAGGAGAGCAATCAGCGAATAAGCACGAGAGGAGAAATCCTCGCAATATTTAGCTATGGAGCTGAATTTAATTCCATCTGCCTAAATGCAGATAAAAATATAGCAATTCCCAAATGCTACCTAGTTACAGAAATACTAAATTTCTAGTCAAGAAGTTACCAGTGAGGAAAGGGCCCATTCAAGTAATTAAATAATTTATTAATTTTTAATTAATTAGGAGGAAAAAAAAGAACCAATGAACCAATTTATTTAATACGGTTAAAAATGGCTATATATATTTTAGCTAAACAAGCCTTTGTTTGCATATGATATGGCTTACATGGCAAGCAAAATTTACTCAATCACATTCAATGAGAACCCATTTGGGCCAAATCATGTGCAGATACTGGACAGTGGCCTACCAACAAGTTTATATTACCGAGCTGTACAAGTATATTTGTTGTATTCTACAATACAATATAAAAAATAATTTACAAATTAACAAATATTAGAATAGGGCTATTCACCATTTTAGATACAGTAAGAGTATCATCATTTCCATAGATATGCCAACAAAGCAGTATTAACTTTAAGAACTTATACGAAAAGTGCCTTGGTTTTGCTTTTCTCAGTTGATAAATTCATATCAATTTCCGTTGGGCATTCAGATTTTGCCATTCACACTAATTACAGATAGATAATTCCTGCTTATCTTTCTAACAACCAGCAGCGATATCACTTTTTATCAGTTTGCAATGTACTTAATTTAACGCTGATAAAAGTATATTGGGAGTTAGCATTCCTTTTTGGGAAAGTAAAGAATCTGAAATGTCTGGCAAAGCAAAAAAAAAATGATGATGATTCATGATTTCACACAGTTTGTTATTTTTTGAATATAATCCACAGTATGTGTGAACGTAGCCAGTGCAACGTGCTACTCGGGGATAACCATTTGAAGGGATTGTAGAATGAACCACAAAATGTGTGGCTATCAATGGCATTCTCACACTGAACATTTCACTGTGTTTTGCCATGGAAAGTCATACCCCTTGACCGGTCCATTGGAGTCTGTAATTGACAGAACATCACAACTCCACCCATTATGGAGCTTAGTGAAGCTTCATCTTCCCTCTTTCATCGCTAATCTCTTGTGATGGGTTGTATTTTATTATTTTATTTTGTGTGTTTGTGTGTGCCTGGAGACAGTCTGACGAGGATAAAAAGACTATATTTAGACTGCAGGACCTGGTGGACAAACTGCAGATAAAGGTCAAAGCATACAAGCGACAAGCTGAGGAATCTGTGAGCAAACTGATTTTTTTTTATCGGTTTTCTAACACCATTTGGTATAAAAATTAATCTTTTCACATAACAATGAACTTGATTTATAGAGAATAGAATTAATCTAAAGAGTCACTCACTCAATTAACCTCAAAGGATCTGATGTTATTTTTGATACTAAGACAGTTATGCGCATCCAGACCTGGGTCAAATACATATTTGTTTTGGATTAAAATACTTTTCTACGCTTTACTGGTCTTGTCTGGTGTATTGGAACCCAATGAATTACTCTCAAAAAAGTACAAACCCCGCCTTCTGGTCATATTTGCGGGCTCAATTACACCAGACAAGATCAACAGAGCACAGAAAAGCATTTGAATCCAAAACAAACAATTATGTATTTGACCCAGGTCCGTGCGCAACTAATATAACTGTGTGTTTTTTGTACAGGAGGAGCAAGCCAACAGCCACCTGTCCAGGTGCAGGAAGGTGCAGCACGAGCTGGAGGAGGCCCAGGAGCGAGCCGACATCGCAGAGTCCCAGGTCAACAAGCTGAGGGCCCGGACTCGTGATCTGAGCTCCAAGGTAGCCCAACGTACAGATATTCACACGTCGGGGAACAAACAGTGTGCAGTAATAGAAAGGGGATTGCAGGGTAGATTTGGCGACAGTGTAGTATAACGGGTAAGGAGCTGGTAACCTCAAGGTCACAGGTTCGATTCCCGGGTAGGACACTGCCGTTGTACCCGAGAGCAAAGGTACTCAACCTGCACTGCTTCAGTATATATGCAGCTGCATAAATGGATACAATGTAAACGCTATGTAAAAAGTTGTGTAAGTCACTCTGGATAAGAGCGTCTGCTAAAATGCCTGCAATGCAATATAATTTGTTTTGAGTCCATGTTTTTTTATTTTACAGGGAAAAGACAGTGGAGAGTGAGAGGATGTTTTCATACATGACGTCAAAAGCAGTCACTGTCCACAATGTCCAAAGCAACCCTCTGCATTACATCCCTATATAAGCACGTTCAAAGAAATAAATATTAATTTGCAAAATAACTGGGGGAAAAAAACTGTTTGAATATGGTTATTGATAGGTAGCTTAAGTTGAGTTAAGTTTTAAACAAGTAGATATCTGTGCCAGGTGGTCTACATGACCATGACCGTGATATTTCCTTCAAAGTAACAAAACACTGATCATCACGCCCTGGCTTGTTTTCAGTCATTTGAGACCTATTATTGAACATGTGACTTTTCAGAAATTTAAGAAAACACCGCAATTGAGCACAACCCTGAATATTCTTGTGCAAATAAATCACTCCAAAAAAAAACTGTGAAAACACATTTTTATCAGTACTGACAAGGAATATCACATCGTGGTATCCAGTGTACCACCAGCTAAGGAGGATAGAGTGTATGATTTTATTATTAATGATGTTACGTACTTGCTAAATGGTAAATGGACTGCATTTATATAGCGCTTTTATCACACACACTCACACACACACACCAACGGTGAAAGGCTGCCATGCAAGGTTGGGAGCAATCAGGGGTTAGGTGTCTTGCTCAGGGACACTTCGACGCGCCCAGGGCGGGGGATCGAACTGGCAACCCTCCGACTGCCAGACAACCGCTCTTACCTCCTGAGCTATGTCGCCTTCCACTTAGATCCTAGGCTGTGTTTGAGTGTTTTATGCTTTTTACACCTCAGTGGAAGGCACACCTGCTAAAAACATTAATGTTAAATGCTTTCTGAAGTGTGCTTACCAAGTGCTTCATCTCAAGACACAATTGGCAAACTCCTCGAGCGGGCTCAAAATTGTGCAACAATGACCAAAGAAGGAACAAGCGACCTGTGACCTTTGCCCACCTGACTTTAATAGCTTCCTCAGGTTTACTGTACTTACACAAGGTGTGTTAACCAATAATTCTGGTCATAATTAAGTAAATGTTAAAAACACTAAGTAAGAAAACACAATGCTATCTGCTTGCTGGCTACAGGCTACTGAAAGATTAATACTCCTGCATACACATAAATAATGTCTGTGCCAACCAAAAATAGAAATGTATTTTTTAAATTTCATATGTAACTTTTACAGCATGTTGTTTTATGGCTCATTCACACTCTTGAACAGGAAAAAAAAAACAAAAAACAAAAGATACTTCTGAGCTGGCTAGCTACCTTGCTAAACAGCTGTTATATAACCAGACAAGAACCTTGAGTCGTCAATGAACTGTTCCTTCTGGGATGACACTGACATTCAATACTTTATATCCACAAAAAAAAAAAAAAGAGAACACTGTTGGAACAATTGTTGCGTAAATAAGAAATCTACATTTGAAAGATTTCCAAATATTTTTAATTACGGTGTTTAAGGCTCAGTCTCCCCTTTATTACTTCAAGGTGAAATGTGAAATTATATTAATTATAATATGGGAGGCAGAAAAAAGCACATAAACAATGCAGAACGCTCTTGGCGTTCGGTTTTGCATTTAAACCTCAATGTTAGCGCCCTAAAAATAAACAAACCTATCGCGTCCCCCAGATGCAAGGAACGCAGTGCGAGGGGATGTGAATTTCATTATGAGATTACAGGTGCTGACGGCTGATATTTAAGAGCATGTCTGGGGTGATTTGGGTAATTTATTTTTTATCTGTGTGCGCCCCAGCTGGGAGCGCTTTGTGACTGCGCGTCCAGAAACCCGAGAGCTTCCTGGTTTAGCTGTGGAGAAGCCCCTTCAAATGTCACAGGTGCACTGTTACAAAGCTCTCGCAAGTCTGTCATATTTTGGGATGACATACAGCTTCAAGTCACCATTGACTTTCAATTGCCTTCCCTGGTGAAACCGGAGCACAAGGTGCATTAATCCATCAGTGTGGATGTTTGAAATGACTGGCAAGTTGTGAAAACTGGGACATGACACCTTTTGAACAGTGATCATATTTAATAATGTATGTACCTTTCAATACCAATCTCCATAACTCTCTTCCTGTCAGGCACTGGGTACAGCGGGCCACACACAACACAAACTATGCTACTAATACCGTAGGCAACGTCGACCATTTTATTTAAATAAATCTAAAAGAAAACTAAATATGCATTGTTTCAGTTGCTACAATAAATGTTTGAAAACAATCTGAGCTCAATTTTGAAGGATGCAAACATGTATGATCGTGAGAGTATCAAACCCACAATGATATGATTGGCTTGAGTGTACTTCGAGTATATTGCTCATGCCACAAAAAGTATGCAGAATGGAGGAGCAAGATGTACCCAGTTTATATGCACTGATTTTGACACAACCAACACTCTGAAGGGGGAGGGGGGGGAGTCTGCCTCTTCAAAATAAGGTTCATTGTAGTTTAGAGAAACAAAATGGTAGCCTGGATGAGATGATTCAGATGAACGTATGGCCTAGGTAGGGAGTATCTATCAAAAATCCTCTTTTCCCAAAAGTAGGCACTGTGTGAAAATAAATGGGCAAGTTGGAATGTGGTAAAATAATGGGAAGTAAAGAAAAACAGCACAATGAAAAATGACTTTGGCTTCTTGATATTTATTTATATTTCATATCCATGCACCACTGAATACTGCTACAGCACCACTGGCAAGTCCTTTCTCTGAAGTTTTATTTAGCCTAGAATCTTTGATTTGCAGGCCAGATTTCTAAATGAAAGTAATATGGCATATGAAAACCACAGGAGGCTATTGTAATCTTTTGCTTATAAAGTTTGCAATTAAACATAGACAACATGCTTAATTTTAGTATTTCGTTGGTTTCTGTGGAAAAATAGTGTTGGAGTCTTCTGGAATCAATGTTTGTTTTTTGTTGTTGCTGTTGTAAGGTTTATGGCTTTTTGCCCTGCAGACATGGAACTTGTGTAACTTCAGGTGCCTAGGCTGGGGGTCGCTGGGTATGGTTCTGTACTGCACTGTAAATGCAGTGAACAGAGCTGTTTACAGAATCGTTGACAGACATTTGCATGATGTAGTTTTTCATGTTGAATGTGTGAAACATGTGCTTACCAAATAGCCTTACCATGAGATTAAATCCCATCCTAGTAAAATGACCAAACCTCTCGGATGCTTTGGCCCGAGATATCTGATATGGTTTCAAGGGAAATAAAAAGCAGGATCCAATCAGCATTTGTCATTTAATTCTTACTTTGAAATAAATTCAAGTGCTAAAACCATTTTTTGCAAACGATTGCCAAACTCGCCAAACATACTTGTGTTTGTGAAGAAAAAATGCTAACCCTTGTATTTACTTGAAAGTCAACCTAAAGACGAATGTTGATTGGATCCTGCCACAGTTCTACACTATTTTTGCCATTCACATGGGCTTGATCATTGCTACAGTACAGGTAGTACACAACCTAATTCACAACACGCTTAGGAACACGCTTAGGAACATGCTTAGAAGAAAACGAGCCTCCCCTCTACTCCCCAGTCTCTTGACCCTGTTCCAAACAAGACAAGAAAAAAGGAATGGCTTAAAATATATTTTAAAAAATATATATATTTTAAAATATCATATCTAATTCTGATCACAGGTGCTGGCTTGCATCAACCAATCAAAATCATGCTCTCTCTCCACAGCCGATAGCTGTGATTTTGATCAGTTACAGTAAATGAATAATTGATAGAGTACATCGTAACTTGTTAGCACCATCCAATTTTAGGTTTAACATCACTGTCCCAACACGAATACGTCTTGCCAGAACAGGCCCCTCCAGGGGGGGGTTATGCCACCCACCTTGGCGCTCATGTCGCGGCTCCTGGCCCTCAGCTTGTTGACCTGGGACTCTGCGACGTCGGCTCGCTCCTGGGCCTCCTCCAGCTCGTGCTGCACCTTCCTGCACCTGGACAGGTGTGCATTGGACTGTTCCTCCTGAAAGGGATGTTACATTACATTACATTACATTACATTACATTACAGGCATTTAGCAGACACTCTTATCCAGAGCGACTTACAGAACTTTTTTTGCATAGCATTTACATTGCATCCATTTATACAGCTGGATATGTACTGAAGCAATGCAGGCTAAGTACCCTGCTCAAGGGTACGACGGCAGTGTCTCTACCCAGGAACTGAACCTATGACCTTTCGGTTACAAGCCCTGTTCCTTACCCACTGCTGCCCACAAGTAAAATCTAACAGGAGATTTTTGTGCCTTAGTCTATCTTAGTCTAAAGCTAAACTGGACCCAACCCCCATGCGCAAGAATATAACCTGCTACAATATGCAGATATTGTGTTATATTGTCCTTGCAAAACAAGTTACAATAGAGGTCAAAGCCTTTCATAGTACCCATGAGGACAGTTGTAAAGTTCACGGGATTCATGGAACATAAAAACTTGCAGAGGCTCAATCCAGCCCTTCAGTGGGGTGTTTCTTTGCAGCAATTAGTCCTGCAAGCAAAATGTTCCTGAATTTTGAGGGTCTGTTTGGTTTAGTCATCTGCCAGGAAATGTGAATAAACATCCAGAGGAACTTATACATGCTATATTTTCCCTTCTGTAACAGTTTTTGGGATTCCATTTATTTTTAGTAATCTAGACAAAACACATAAAGAACCTCCTCACAGGTCTCGCTGTGTTGTTTCTGTGAACGTGTCTCTTACACAGCTCTTTGACTTACTGCTTCCTCAGCCTGCCGCTTGTAGGCCTTCACTTTGATCTGAAGCTTGTCCACGAGCTCCTGCAGCCTGCTCATATTCTTCTTGTCTTCTTCAACCTATAAGACGATCGTAGAACATAAATGCTGTACAAAGTATTCACAGATTGTGAAAGTTGTAGATTTGGCAGCTGTCTAATCGATGTGCAAGGTTAGAAAGTGGATAGAGTGTATCGTGAACATGTCATAGGCCTTTTCTCAGACAGGAATCGCACCTGGTAGCCAAGGTCCTTGATTCGCCTCTCATACTTGCGGATACCTTTCATGGCCTCAGCTCCACGCTTCTGCTCAGACTCAAGCTCACTCTCCAGCTCGCGCACCTAGAAATTAGGACACGCCTTTCAACAAATAAAATTCAGTCTCCTTGGATTCATTGCGGTAGATCAGATGAGGCATAACTACCCGGGTCTCCAGTTTCTGGAGCTGCTTCTTCCCGCCCTTCAAGGCCAGACTCTCGGCCTCGTCCAGACGGTGCTGCAGGTCTTTGACCGTGACTTCCAGGTTCTTCTTCATCCTCTCCAGGTGAGCGCTGGTGTCCTGCTCCTTCTTCAGCTCCTCTGCCATCATGGCTGCCTGTTAAAACATGACAGAAGTTATGTTAATAAACTCACATTTCTAACCAGTTTAATAACATTCAGACATTTACATTCAGGCATTTAGCTGGCGCACAAAGACTGACGTATGTGAGTGCCTTAGGCAATGGCTAAGCCATCACAGGCAGAGCCAATAGTTGTAAACAATACATAATCTTCCAACATAAATTCAAATGCCATAGTAGGCTAGTAGCCAGTGTTCTGTTGGTGTTTTGTTTCAATGTGGGGCAACATCGGGAGAACGCCCCCAACACCAGTCCATGGTGTGTCTAAGAAGAAAATACTGGCCCCTGAAGGACGATCACTATGTGAGGATTTGTTATGTGAATTATTTGTAATTAATAAACCACCATCTACACAACCTTAAAGGTGTAGTAAAATACCTACTCACTACTGCTCTAGCACATACAGTATGTTACGTATTCTGGGGAAATATACAGTGGAAATGTGAGAAATGAATACATGAAAACACGTGAAAATAAATCTGGGGAAGAACTCACATCAGTGATGGCCTTCTTTGCCTTCTCCTCTGCGTTCCTAGCTTCCTGACTGGACTCCTCCATTTCCCCCTGGAGCAGGGTTATATCAGCCTCCATCTTCTTCTTGGTGTTCAGAAGGCTGGTGTTCTGTAAAGCGAAAATCACCTCGGGGGATTTAACTTCCCAGGGAACTGGTGCCAAATCCGTGTGACGTCAGCGTGTTAAATGCATAATGTTAAATGTAATCTTAAATGTATCGCTGACCTGGGAGTGCAGAAGTGCGACCCTCTCGCTGGCATCGGTCAGCTCCTGCTCGGCCACTTTGCGGCCTCTCTCCGTCTGCTCCAGGGCGGCCCTCAGCTCCTCGATCTCGGCCAGCATCAGGGCGTTCCTGCGCTCCACCATGGACGCCTGCTCCTTCATGTCCTCCTGTCCTCTGATCGCATCATCCAGGTGCAGCTGGGCATCCTGAGAAGATGAAAGATGGATTGAATGAATCTGGGGGGTCAGCCCTCTGGGGTCAGCTGCTGACCTGAGGTGCAAAAGAACCGTGAGCCGCAGCTGAGGCTCCTGACCTTGAGCTGTCCTTGGACGTTCCTCAGCTGTTTCTGGGCCTCGGCGGCCTGGCGGTTGGCGTGGCTCAGCTGGATCTCCATCTCGTTGAGGTCGCCCTCCATCTTCTTCTTGACTCTCAGGGCGTCGTTCCTGCTCCTGACCTCAGAGTCCAGGGAGCTCTGCATGGAGTCTACGATCCTCTGGCTGCTCCTCTTCAGCTGCTCGATTTCCTCGTCCTTCTCTGCGATCTTCCTTTCCACCTCGGACTTCACCTGATTCAGCTCCAGCTGGACTCGAAGAATCTTGGACTCCTCGTGCTCCAGCGAAGCCTAGACAGGTATAAAAATGACCATGGAAAATAAATGAGAAAATTAATTTGACTATTTTCACTTCTGTTTTTTTATTTGTTTTTCTCTGTATTACCTCAGCCTCCTCCAGAGCGCCCTGCATCTCCGACTTGTCAGTCTCAGCCTGCTTCTTGGCTTTCTCCAGCTCGTGGATGCTTTTCCCACTCTCTCCGATTTGTTCAGACAAATCAGAGATCTCCTCTGTATTTAAAACAATATTGGTTGGTGCCAAAAAACATAACAGATTGATTTGTAATGGGTCAATTTATCAATATATGTAACTCTGTTCATTTATCAAGACAGAAAATGTGCTAGTTCTCAGCATAACAAGACTTACGTTGCAAATTTTTATTTTCTCTTTTGAGGGTCTCTAGATGGTCCAGAGCTTCTTCGTAGGAGTTCTTCATTTTGAAGAGCTCGGTGCTGAGAGTTCGAGTCTCTTTCTGGGCTGCCTCCAGCTCTGCCTGGCCTTCCTCATACTTCTGCTTCCATTCAGCCAGAATCTGTCATCATATCATAATTACATATTAAAATGACATACGCTACATACACTCCTAGAACAAGCCCTAAGACTGCACCTGAAAATACATCATGGTCTCCAAATGGTTGCAGAATCAACAATTAATATTACAGGAAAAGGATTTCATGGACTTGTTTGGGTAACAGACCTGGGTCAAATATGTATTTGTTTTGGTTTCAAATACTTTCCTACGCTTTACTGATCTTGTCTGGTGTATTGGAACCAATGAAATACTCTCAAAAAGTGCACACCCCACCTTCTGGTCATACTGGCAGGCTCAATTACACCAGGCAAGATCAATAGAGCACAGAAAAGTATTTAAATCCAAAACAAATGTGTATTTGACCCAGGTCTGTTGGGAAATATATTTCAATCGCTAAGACGCAAGATTTCCAACTGCATTTCAAATAGACTGGACTCATTCTGTCACACCTTGTCAAAGTTCCTCTGCTTCTTGTCAAGACCGGCAGCTTGGGAGTTAGCTCTCTCCACATCGGTCATTAGGTCCTCCATTTCACTCTGCAGTCTCTGTTTGGTCTTCTCCAGAGAGGCACACTTGGAGTTCACAGCCTCAATCTGTTCCTCTGCTTCCTGTAGGCGCTGGGCAAGCTTTTTCCTGGGGGAACAGAAGGCAATCCCAGGTAAACGGGTAAATAATAGTCTCGCTGTCCACATAACCAATGATAAAAACAAAAATCCAAGCAGGCCCATAAAAACTGGAATTCATTCAAGGTGGGGAATGAAGTACTTGAGCCTGTCCGCTTACTTGGCCTCCTCCAGCTCCTCGGTGCGCTGGATGGCGTCGGTTTCGTATTTGGTTCTCCACTGAGCCACCTCGCTGTTGGCCTTGGACATTCCACGCTGCAGCTCGGCCTTGGCCTCCTGCTCCTCCTCAAACTGCTCCCTCAGCAGGTCACAGTCATGGCGGGCCGACTGCAAGGCGTGGGCCAGGGCATTCTTGGCCTTCATTGGAAAGGTAGGGGAATAGCCTGCGTTATCTCCTGGTTTGATTTTTTGGGAAATTAAAATGGCCCTAGAAGTTGTAACTTAATATATATTCAGCTTAAACTATGAATCTTGTTCATAGTCCTGACAAACAATTTCTGTGTTTTCCTTCACAAACACAGTTTAGGCAGTTTAGCAAATGCTAAAACTTACTTGCCAAACTGATTTTGTGAAGGAAAAAAATATAATGCTTGCATTTACTTGTGTGCCGAAGTTAAGGACAAATTTTGACTGAATACAAGCCGTAGTTCATAATAAGGTTTCAAGATACTTTTGACTCCTCTTCAATCTGCCTCTTCAGCTCGTCAATCTGCTGAGTGAAAGCCTGTTTGGCTCTCATCAACTGAGAAATCAGACACTCTTTCTCCTCAAGTTGACGGCCAAATTCACCTGAGGGAGAAAAAATCAGTAGAAATCATTTTTAACTAGATAAACACACTTATAAATAGATACACCGTGGAAGTAAGATGATCCAGCTTGAAATTACCATTTTCTGTTTGGAGGCGGGCCTTTTGAGTGGTGAGATCACTGATCTGACGGTAGTTTTCCTCACTCTTAGTCTTAACTTCAGCTAGCTGGTCCTCAAGCGTACGACACATCTTCTCCAGGATTATCTTTCAATAGAAGATGTCAATGTTTAAATCCGAATTAAAAAAACAACTTAATCATGTACATACTATTATACTGAGACTATGTAGAGGATTTGGGTACCTTAGACTTCGCTATGGCCTCCATGTTGCTCGAGAGATCATCGATTTCCATTTTGTATTCACTCTTCTCCTTCTCCAGCTTCTGCTTGACGCGCTGAAGGTTGTCGACTTGCTCTCCCAGCTCTGCCACGCTGTCGGCCTGCTTCTTGCGTAGGGCGGCGGAGGTGGCCTCGTGCTGCAGGGTGGACTCCTCCAGGTCCCGGCGCAGCTTCTGGAACTCCGTCTCGCGCTTCTTGTTCATCTCGACCTGAGCGGCGGTCGCGCCGCCGGCCTCTTCGAGCCTCTCGCTGATCTCCTCAAGCTCCCTGCAGAGCTCGGCTCTCTGCTTCTCCACCTTGGCCCGAGCAGCGCGCTCGGCCTCGATCTCCTCCTCCAGCTCCTCAATGCGGGCCTGAAAAATTGGAAAAACAATGCATTTGTAATTAAACAGCCTTCAAAATTTCAAGAAAAATATATAATTAATCAGTAATCAATTATACATGAAGCTCTTTAATCTTCTTTTGAAGTTGGGATGCCAAAGATTGCTCATCTTCAATTTTACTCAGGAGTTCGCTTGTCTCAAAATCTTTCCTGTAAATAATAAAAAAAAGAAAACATACATAATGTAGCATCAAAGTAGGCTTCAGTTATTTTTTAATGTCAGATAATATTCAGTTCAACAAGTATTGCCTCTTCAGCTTCTCCTCTGACTGCTGTTTGTCATTCTCCAGATCCATTATGGATTCCTGGGCCAGCTTCAGATCGCCCTCAAGCTTTCTCTTGGCTCTCTCCAGATCCATACGGATCTTCTTCTCTTGTTCCAGAGAACCTTCCAGCTGTGGAGTTAGGAAGTATCATGGTCAAGACTGTAACTGTCAGGACAATGGAATTAATGGAATTTGCCACAAAATTGCTAAATCACTTACGTCATCTACTTGCTGCTCAAGCTTGGTCTTGGCTTTAGCCAGGGAGTTGCATTTGTCTTCCTCTACTTGGAGATCATCAAGGGTCTGCTGATGTGCCTCTTGGAGGGCTTTCTTCTCCTTGGTCAACTTGGAAATGCTTTCATCCTGCCCTGTTATCTCCTCTATCAGGTTTTTAACCTGCAAAGTGTTGCCAAAGTCAATACACTGGCTAGCAGCACATTCATGTTTTTCTCTTAAAGGAAATAACCGTTCAACATTTTAATGTAAACCTTGTTTTCGGTGGCGTGTTTCTCCTTCTCCACTTTGGCCAGCGTGAGCTCCAGGTCGTCGATGTCCTTCTTCAGCTCACCGCACTCGTCCTCCAGCTTCCTCTTTTTGGCAGTTAGCTCGGCATTCATCTCCTCCTCATCCTCCAATCTCTCGCTCACTTCTTTCATTCTGGCCTCCAGCAGGATTTTGCTCTTTATCAGACCCTCGCATCGTTCCTCTGCGTCGGCGAGACTCTCACTCTCCTGTTAGATAAAAGGAGCGCAGTTCCAGTCATGCTGAGGTTGATGCCAAGGAAATTATGAAAGACAACAAAAGCATTTTGCAAGCTCAGCTTCACGCCAGACATTTCCTAAGATCACATGAAAGGAAACTCGTCACACTATAATGATGCCTGTAAAGATTTGCTATAGGTATTGTCAGGATAATTTGAAGAGACACTTTTTAAAAACACTGCATTCCATCTATTAAATATATATAACCAGCCTTTGCTAAGATAAAAATGCACAGGTTCTAAAGGGATGAACCCTTTGGAAGGAACAGAAACATCCAACAGACTTCTAGAAAATTCTTGGTGAATATTGAAATACACACTATTTGTTTCTCTCAATGTTCAGTATTGAAGGTTTTTTCCCTATCATATACCATGGACATTAGATTACTTACAGACTGGACTTGTAGCAGCAGGTCATTCTTCTCTTGCAGCAGGGTAACCATTTTTTCCTCAAGCTCTTTCCTTTTGGCTTCTGCCTTGGCAAGGTCTTCCTTGCACTTGATGAAGTCCTCTTTCATGTTCGCCATCTCTTTCTCTGTCTCCGCGCTCTTCAGAAGAGGCTTGATCTTGAAGAAGAGCCTCATCCACGGCCAGTGTTTCACGTTCATGAAGGAGCGGATGTTGTACTGGAGGACGTACACAGCATCTCTGAAAGGAAAGGTTGTTTTTTTTTTCTTCAAAAACATACACGAAACTGTGCCGACTGGGATAATTTCGAACGTGCTTTTAACTCATTCGCAGCAGGCGTTCATGTTACTGTGTGTTTTTGAGCACGTGGGTACCTTTGTGCAGTCATTTTGGCAAACTTTGTCCTCATGAGGAAACCACGACACAAGGCCTGGGTGCCTGTCACCAGAGAGGCCAATTTCTCATCTCGCATCTCTTCCAATGTGCCCAGCAGGCCAGCCTTGAAGAACACCTGCAACGGAACGACTCATTGCAATGCACCTTTTTGATATGTATTACCACTACCATCCACCTACTGTTCTTTTGCATATTCCAGTCTAGTGGAGAATAGGATGAAAAAAACAGCACAAAAAAACATGTAATTGCCAACCTTAGTGTGCCCAAACTTGTATTGAGAATGATCAAGGTCGATGGATCCCAGAAGCTTCTCCGAAGCCTTCTTGCCATCGATGAACTGTCCCTCTGGGATGGCGCTCGCGTTCAGTACCCTGTATCTGCATAGTCAGGGGACGAAGAGACTGATACAGATACTCTACATAGATCCAGATAATGCACATCTGACGTGTGCATGCGTACTTTGCACCTGGACATGGTTGTCATGGAAGCTCTACCTCTGCTTGAAGTCAGCATACAGGATCCTGCTGGGGAAGCCCTTCCTGCAGATCCTGATCCCCTCCAGCACGCCGTTACAGCGCAGCTGGTGGATGACCAGCTGATTGTCCATGATGCCTGCGATTATTATTTACATATTAATGATGTCGGATATTCACGACATCTATAGCCCCATTGCATATATCTCTATTTCTTCAGAAAACTATGCACACGCAAGTTGTAAAATAGAGGATACATTTGAAAAATAAAATAAAGTTCTCAAGCCGATTGGGAAAAAAATGGCCTGACGGTACCTGGTGTCTTAACTTCGTTGGGAATCAGGCAACGCACGAAGTGAGGATGAGTGCTCCTCAGGTTGGTCATCAGCTTCCCCAGATTCTCCTGAAGAGGGGAAGCGCAAATGTGCTCAGCTAAAATATCACATGCTTTCGGTGGTGATAATGGAGCGGCAAGGCAGTCCCGTACCCTGAAGACTGCAGAGACCGTCTGGAAGGAGCCTCCCTTTTTCTTAGCTCCTTTCTTAGCCCCGCCTGAGCTGTCTTTTAAGCACAGGACAGCAGATATTAACGCGCAGAACCATTGCATTACATTACAGGCATTTAGCAGACGCTCTTATCCAGAGCGACTTACACAACATTTTCACATAGCATCCATTTAAACAGCTGAACATATACTGAAGCACTTGCAGGCTAAGTACCTTGCTCAAGGGTACAGCGGCAGTGTCTTATCCGGGAATTGAACCTGCGACCTTTAGGTTACAAGGCCAGTTCCTTACCCATTACGCTACACTGCCACCCATTCCATTACTGATTATAGCGTACATTTAGAAACTATCGAGAGACTACCTGCTTCGGCCGAAGAAAAGGAGGCATACAGGTTAGACAGCAGCTTGACCGGTGACTTCTGGTAGAGCTGCACCACGGACTCGTTGAGCGGGTCCTTGTTCTTGTCCAGCCAGCCGCTGATGTTGTAGTCCACCGTGCCGGCGTAGTGCACCAGGGAGAAGTGGGCCTCAGCCTTGCCTTTGGTAGGCTTGGGCTTCTGGAAGGCGTTGTTCTTGCCGAGGTGCTGGTCGTAGAGCTTGTTCTTGAAAGAAGTGTCCGAAGCCTTGGGGAACATGCACTCCTCTTCCAGGATGGAGAAGATGCCCATTGGCTGTTCAGAAAATGTTTCTTATTGGAAAAACGTACGGAGGAGAATTGAACTCGATCTCAATTTTACTTTCAGACAACATGTACTCACCTTCTCAATAAGCTCAATGCAGGCAGCGAGGTCCATGCCAAAGTCGATGAACTCCCAGTCAATCCCTTCCTTCTTGTACTCCTCTTGTTCCAGCACAAACATGTGGTGGTTGAAAAACTGTTGCAGTTTCTCATTGGTGAAGTTTATGCACAGCTGCTCCAAGCTGTTGAACTAAGCAATAACAAATATGAAGACAACAAGTTTACCTTCTGTTTTGAGTTGCCATAGAATAACAAGCCCTCTTATTACGTACCTGCTGTTTTTGAACCTGATAAAATGTATTAGTTTTTCTCCAATAATGGTTTGGCATTTGAATAAAGGTTCATACCACAATTATTATGTTGCGGGCTCTATTATATGTTTATTTATCACTCACATCGAAGATCTCAAAGCCAGCGATGTCCAGCACGCCGATGAAGAACTGTCTGGGCTGCTTCGTGTCCAGCATCTGGTTGATACGAATGACCATCCACAGGAACATCTTCTCATAAACAGACTTGGCCAGGGCACCAACTGCATTGGCAACCTAAATAGACATGAGCCAGGAGACATTTATAATGTTATTTAAAACTTTTATTTTAGTTTTTTAAAAATAACACATACAGGTCACCTATGGGGATTTAGCTGCAGCGGCTTGCCAGGTAAAAGCCTGCCTCCTGAGCAACACTGGTGCCAGTTATGAGGATATGAGTTGCCCTGCAGGGCTGCCAGCCACAGTCGGCACTGGCATGGTCTGGATTCGATGCCAGACCGTGGGGCACAGCGTGCACTGGAGCAGAGAATCTTACTGAAATACCAGCTGCAGGGAGTCTTACTGAAATACCGGCTGCACTGGAGCAGAGAATCTTACTGAAATACTGCATGGAGTCTCGAAATACCGGCTGAGAGAGTCCTTACTTGAATGAAGGCTGAACTGAAACAGAGAGTCTTACTGAAATACCTGCTGGACTGAAATAGAGAGTCTTACTGAAATACCTGCTGGACTGAAATAGAGAGTCTTACTGAAATACCTGCTGGACTTAAATAGAGAGTCTTACTGAAATACCTGCTGGACTGAAACAGAGAGTCTTACTGAAATACCTGCTGCACGGTCTGGCCCTTGGTCACGTACTCGTTCCCCACCTTCACTCTGGGGTAGCACAGAGCTTTCAGCAGGTCAGCCGAGTTCAGCCCCATGAGGTAAGCCACTTTGTCAGCCACTGAAACAAAGTCATTAAAGTTAAATTCATAACTTTAAAACTTTCACCTGAAATTTACTCACAGTCATTTCCTCTTTAAATGGACAGAAGTATACATAATTTTATTTTTTTATTTTTGTTACAATAGTGTAAAAGTAACTGGTAATATACTAAAATATGATACTATGAACGCCCTGTATAAAGTGCAGGAGTCTTTGTAAGAAAGATTGAGCTGTTAATAATTATTTCAATTTAAATGCTGTAATTGTGTACCAGCTACTGTATATTTAAAAGTCAATTACATGTTCAGCTGTAAAACAGTAATGCACTACTTCTTTGCTTTTTGTATTTGCTTAATGACAATATGACACAATGTTAAATAAAAGTGCGACGAATGATTCCTGTGAAGACAAAACCTTTTAGAGCCGGGGGCTGTAATGTGTTGAGGGGAGTTGTAATGTTTAACTGACAGCCCCATTCAGCTGAATGAGTGCTTTATTTCAGTGTTGAGGTTGTGAATGGTTGAGGGCCGCAGGTTCACCCTCAGTGCCGTCGGGCTCGGCCTGCTCCTCCCGCTGCTTCTGCTTGAACTTCATATTCCCATAATGCATCACTGCGCCGGTCAGCTTGTAGATGCTCACTTTCTCATCTGCGGTGAAGCCCAGGGTGTCAATGGCGGTCTGCGAAGGGAAAATGCACAGAAACCGCCATTTTTAACTTGAAGACAAACCGACAAGTTGGAAAACGTCGTCCTAAGGTCGGCTACTTTAGCACGACTCACATCCGTGGCCACCAGCTCCTCCTTGTCGTCGATGCTGGCCACTGTAATCTGGCCCTGGCTGATCATGGGGAAATCATACGGGTTGGTTGTGATGAGGAGCATACCTGTCATGGACAGTTACATCATCATTAATGCTATGTGTGTGGGGGGGAGGGGGTGCAAAATTTAAATATTTTTTGAATTAGTCTGTCTGTTGCTTTTTACGACAAAATATTAATCATGAAACAAATGACGTGGCCCTCATTCCTCATGTAGCTGATAACTGATTTAAAAAAAATATATAAAATTGCTGAAATGATGAAGGTGCTAGGCCACTGGCTCCTACCAATCAGTTCTGGCTTGTGATTGGTCATGATCTGGTAGAAGATGTGATAGCTCCTCTCATCAGACAGCTGAAATGTCACGCGGGACTTCTCCAGCAGGTCTGTTTCAGGGCACACGTTAAGCAGAGGAGGGCCGTTAACACGCAGCGCTCTCCCAAAGAGACGGTCGTTTTTTTACAAACGGGAACGCGGAGAGGCGAAGAAGTGAACTCACACGTTTCGATATCTGCGGAGGCCAGTTTCCCTGTCGTTCCGAAGTGAATTCTGATGAATTTACCCTGTTTAGGGCAAATCACACAGGTCTGGAGTTTAGCGTCACATCACAATTTCAACGCCAACAGCCGGCTCTGTTGTGTAATTGTTGTGTAATACGCAACTGTGTGTGTTCTGTAGTTGTTCCAATGACCTTTAGTATGCACTTATTGTATGTTGCTTTGGATAAAAGTGTCTGCCAGATAAATGTAATGTAATGTAATAAAACTCACAAAGCGAGAGGAGTTGTCGTTCCTCACAGTCTTGGCATTACCGAAAGCCTCCAGCAGGGGGTTGGCCGAAATGATTTGATCTTCCAGCGTTCCCTGTGGAGCACATGGGACTGTCATCAAGCCGTCACCTGGACCGTCCCGTTTGGACCTACGCATAGTTCCACATTCTCTCACCTGCACTTTGCCAGGGGCCGTTTCCTGCTTCTTCTTGTCCCCAGACACCGCGATTGTCGCGAAGTACTGGATGACGCGTTTCGTGTTCACGGTCTTTCCTGCACCGGATTCTCCACTATGGAAAAAAAAAGATTGGCACGCAGAAAAAAAGTTCACTTTATCCTTTTAAATCAGAAAAAAAAATCAGATCATTCTTTCTGGGAAAAGGTAAGGTACTCACGTAATCAGGATAGACTGGTTCTCGCGATCTGGGGAAAAGTTTACAGAGATTGTCAACAGTGTTGCATAGTACAATTATTTTTATTCACATTTTCTGTTGCTCATCTCTATCATCGTAATCCCGTACCCCCTGTCCCTTTAATAATTAATATTTAAAAAAACTGTTGATCACAAACAGTTTTGCATGGTACCACAACATCTGAATTTAGCACATTTAAAATCACTGAACTGGAGCTTTGTATTCCAAAGCAGCAGCGTTTAATACATTACATTACAGGTATTTAGCAGACGCTCTTATCCAGAGCGACATTGTATCCATTTATACAGCTGGATATATACTGAAGCAATTCCGGTTAAGGACCTTGCTCAAGGGTACAACGGCAGTGTTCTTACCCGGGAATCGAACCTGCGACCTTTCGGGTACAAGCCCAGTTCCTTACCCACTGTGCCACCCTCCGTTAACAGTGGCCTTGCGCTTTCACGGTCTCATTGCGACGAGACGCTCTGTACCTGTCAGCATGTTCTGATACGCGCTGTCGGACACGGAGAAGATGTGCGGCGGGGCCTCCATCCGCTTCTTGCCCCTGTAGGCCGACACAACCTCTGCGTTGTACACCGGGAGCCACTTGTAGGGGTTCACGGTGACGCAGAACAGCCCGGAGTAGGTCTGGACAGAACAGGCGATTGAACAGAAACAGCGAAAAGAAAAACAGAAAAAAAGTGTAATTAGTACAGATGAGGCTGTATCGTGTCATCACTTTGAATATTTGGCATGTGTCATTAAGTGAATGCCTAGACCTGTGTTAAAACGCTTGCTAACAAAAAAATCTGTTATTTAATCAAAGGCTTTTACTATTTCTCACAAATGTGATTGCTTTACAATAGAGGACCCATGAATGCGATCAGATTATGTTTCTGATGGTCCTGCCTGACACTGTGAATGAATGAAGGTCTCTTCATTAAATAGGATGAACTGGAAATGATTTATGCAGAGATCAGTTGCCTGAATGTACGCTCTTGAGAGTCATCGAATACTGAAATGTTTGAATGGACAACGTGCATCTTATATCTTATGCATATCACAGTTTTAAAATGTCTCCAGTGTGTCCTGTGAGGCTCACGTAGATCATCCACGCTGCGTAACGCTCTTTGAGGTTAAACAGCACGGAAGGCTCGTTGAGGTGGGTCATCATGACCATGTCCTCGATTTTATCGTATTTCGGCGGATTCATGGGATGGCAATCTTCCTCCTTAACTGTTACAGTCTGAAAGAAAAACCAGAAGCATTCCAGAAAACTTAAACAGAATGAGAACTCAAGTTTCCCTCGTTGTGTATCTGCTGTGATGCAAATCCAATCCATAATAAATATATAATATATAAGAAATGTAGATAAATGCAGCAGTTATTTTACATGTTGTACACAATACAAAAGTGTACTACACTGCTACCCTGAATTGCGTGGGATAGCAATTGTGTAGGCTAGTAGGTTGCAGGTTCAATTCTCATTCTCACAACTGTTGAGCAAGGTACTTAACCTGCATTGTTTCAGTATATATCCAGCTGTATAAATGGATGCAATGTAAATGCTATATAAAAAGCTATGTAAGTTGGATAAGATCATACGCTAAATGCCTGTAATGTAAGTTTTGAGCACACCAGAGGACCGAAATCCTCGGTTTTGCTGCCGGACGGCGGAAAACGGGGGTAACTCACTTCGTCAGCCTCGGTTTTGACCGTTGCTTTGTCCCCCTCTTTGGTCAGAATGACCCCCTTGATGTAGAGCTCCTTGGCGTCGGGCACGTAGCAGGCCGCCTTGGCGTCGAAGGGCCTGTTCTGCGCCTCGATCCGCTCCTTCTCCGGCTTGCGCAGGTAGACGGCTGCCGGGCCGTAGGCCGCCATCTCGGCGTCCGTACTCATGGCTGTGGCTCACTGACCAACCGACTGACCGAGCAACTGACCGACTGACCAACTGACCGACCAAGCAACTGACCAACTGACCGAGCAGAGGAGAAGGAATCGTACCGAAGCAATGCAACAAGTTTTAACTTCTGAATCTGGAAAAAAAAGAAAAAGAAATGACCTCAACTGTCACCCTCTTGTGTTGAGCTTGTGTGTTTATATTAATATTATGCATACATACATGAATTAGGCAGGAGTGACTCAAGCAGACATTACGTTCACCTGTGCGAACATTTGTGATGTAATGTCTGTAAAAGTGGATTTCTACCACATGCACACCAATTACGCCTAACACTGCACTCCAAGGCACCACAAAACGAACATAAACCACCCCGTGAAAACATGTGAAAGAGTCATGCATCATGCATTCCCTTCCCAGAATGCATCACTTCTTTCAACACTTAAATGCCCTTGTCTTTGCTCTACTCTATTGCTAGTTGTTCCATTTGAAATAATCCAAGACATCTTTTTAAAATATTATTTTTTTTTTAATGGTTTGACAGAACAAAGGTAAAGTTGTAAGTAAACGAGCGGTACCTTACCAGCGCTCCGTAAACGGCAGACCTCTGAGAGTGTCACGGAAACCGAGCCATGGAGCTTTTTTATTCAGACCGAAGTGCCAATCAGGCTAACGGCTCCGCTGTGTTTGGGCACGAAATTCTATTCAGATCTGAGTCAGGGCGCATTATCACGCCGCTCTGCGTTCAAATACGGCACAAGGTTCAGAAGCGGTAACAAGGGGTAATGTGGGCGTGTCGTCGGCGACAGGGCGACGACGGTCAGGAATTCCACCTGTCACAGATCGTTATTTTCAGACGGCGGTTCTGCTTACGCTGTTGACACGTTCACACTTCTTAGTGTTTTAAAAAAGTGTCACAATGTATTGGCTTCAACACATAATAACATAATAGCGTATTTTTGAAAGTATATATATGTAGATACATATACATAATGATAAATATTCAGGGGAATAAGTGATCTGAAATCACTCTGGTACGCTCCAGATAGACGGGGAAGATGAGAGGATGCGAATGCTTTATTTATGGTTGTGGCAGGTATTAGTTACAGAACATAATCAACTTGACAAGCCCCAGTGAATCCTAAAGCCCTTCTAACCTGCCTCAACCTTCCCAAGGAATATGTCCTCCCTGGGGGGGGGGGCACCTTGGAGCCTTAATCCTGGGGGGCAAAACCAAGGCAGCACTGATGGTCAATACGCTGCGCAGGTCCGACAGCGTGCCTTAAAGACATAAAACACTAACGGGCTGTTGCCTTTTAGATACAGTAACATTATTGAGTTCAATTAGTCTGTTCATGAGCAAAATTGGTAAAGCGTACATTTTATTTTTAAAAAGTTGTATCAATCTGCTCTCTTGGTCCGCACTAGGTGTGGAATACAAATTTATATATTACAAATTAATTCATTAATTATTTACATTACATTATTTCTAAATTATGCAATTCAAGATTTAGTTTGCAATATCATTATTTCTGAACTTCCTCTAGTTCAGATGAAAACTAAATTTCCTCTCTACATTTTTGATCTGCTGCCATCATCCTTCAGCTGTTTGATTCACAGACAGCATAAAACAACAAAATAAGGGGGAAAATATTTACTGAGCTGCACCGCATTCGGATGCAAAGCTTCAAGAAGAGCAAAGGCAAAACAAGCGTTTGTGTTCGTACTTCCTTCGCCTTGATCTGAGGAGCACCTGCCTATTGCGAGCAGCTCCTTTGATGCCCCGAACAACACTGACCTGAGCCTTACTCCGTGTCACCTTCTAAAGGAGGACTTCCTGCCGACTCACTGCGACAGGAAACCGGTGACGGAAGGGGCACAAGTGTGGTCAAGCCGGTCTTTGGGGGTGGCTTAGACACTACACAAGGTCGTCCCGTTGCCGAGCAGAGCAGTACCTTAAAAGGTAACCTGACGTGAATTTGCGAACTGTGGTAATCTCTCCAGAATGTACAATTTGACATGCGAAAGCTTCTCTTCCGGAGACAGACGGCACAACATTGCTGACCGTGGAAGAGGCCTCCACACAAACATCTTTTTGTAATTTTCCACGGAGTAGGCTTTTATTTAGATAAAATCACCCCTTTAATATCCACATTAATGCTCAGCAGGATTGGGATAAATCACTGAGATGTGGCCCATATATGGATAAGCTGATATTAACCAAAATAATGGTATTTAGTGTGCCACCATGGGGAGAATGTATTGATTTATGCACATCAATTTATACAACTAAAGAAGCAAGTCAAGTGTAAGATGCACCTACAAGATATAAATGATAAATTACTTGTCATAAATATGATCATCAATAAACGGTTTGTACAAAAGTTGTGAGTACTGTTTACTGCCTACATTAGTCGTAAAAATAATGAAAGAAGGGATTACAATGTTCCCTTTTGTTTTTCTCTCTTTGATATTGCAGTTTGCAATATTATTTTCTAGTTTTCCTCTAATTGAGGTGAAAAAATTTCTGTGCTTTACTGCATAATACGAGGGTAGAAAATTTGATCCAATTATTTGACCACAATTCTCTAATAGGAAGAAAACTTAGTATAAGCACAAAAAGACTTAAATCATCTTTGACTGCAAAAATGACTGGGAATTATTTTAAAATATAGTTAATCCAATGAAATGAAATGCAATGGAAAGTTTGCACAGCTGACCTGACATTTTCAATGGTTCCAGAAATACACAGAAGATACTGCATAAGCATACTGGCCTCACATTACTTCAGATATATTCTAAGTTACCATTCTGACATGCGATTACACTCCTGCTTAAACGCAGTATATATTCCAGCTATAAAATCACTAATAGCTGCCATTACTAATAGTGTGAGCACAGAACGGAAAATTCACAACCCACATCTACCGCTGGGCTGGAAAATGAGCTGAGATTAAAAATAGTGCCGAATCAGGAATAACCTGGATTGACAATGCCTGTTCTGCAATGTGAAACCAGTCAGCCAGTTAGCCACGCTAGTATTGTTAGCTCTAATTCAATGAGCAACCGCTGTTCTCCAGAGGGAAATCCAGTTTGCTCGCAGGTTAACACACCAAAGATATCAGGCTACTGTGCTCCACGTCAAGGTTGTTGGGACATCTGAAGGAGATGCATTCAAATTACCACCTGTCTAAACAGAACATACTGCTTAAGAACACTTTAAAAATACACTTCCAAATACACATATCACTAATAGGCTCAATTGTTCAGTGTATAGCAGAGAAATTAGAAAAGAGCTGACTCATTTGCCACTTAGAATAATAAAAATTATTTGCATCGTCAATCTCAAAGCAAACCATCACAAATTTGATAATTCTTTATTTATCTTGTCAGTGGCGAAGATAAATTCATATGAAACCCATCCACCAAAGCGACAGGTCTCTCTACCTGGAGGACAGGTAGCCAGGTGCCAGGGAAACTGATATAAACTCTGAGGAATTTGAAATAGGTGGATTCTTAAAAGTTTGGCCTGACAAACCCCTCATTAAAACCAGTTAGGACCCGACAGTGGGGAGGTCTGCAGTATCTAATCAAATGAAAAATGGCTTAATCCTCCTAAGACCTTAAATGTTATAACTTGTTCAATTATCCAGGAAAAACTGAAATACACTAGTAATACTGAAAATTATTTAGCTTGTATGATCTTTGAATTATGTTACGTATGAATTACGTGAATTAAATACGCGCAAATTCATGGGGTACAAGCTATCCATATGACCCCTTTTGGCTTCCTTATTATCGCCATTGGAGACAGAGCAACATGGCGCCCAGTGAACTGTTGCATAGGGAGGTGTGATGGCTCGTGTCATATGGAACTGTGTCCGATGTCACGTCAGATGCACAGGAAGGCTGTGTTGGATAACTCCCGACTTTTCCAGAAAGGGAAAGTCAAGCTGAGCTGTGGATGATCAACAGCCACAGCACATATGGGCGGACTCCATTTTTTTCTTCTTCAGCTCCATTTTATAAAAGCCTCGGAGAGACACTCCAGTCGGCTCCCTGCACCCTCAGCATGGTGAGTAAACATCCTGCGTGAAGTTTGATGTCTTTATATTTACTTTATTGTATTAAATGCGACTTATGTTTATGTCTAAGGGGATAGAATATTTAATGCTTCCCTTGGGGATGAGCTGTATGTAAGGTACAGTAATTTACTGTGATGTGCACGTGTCATTTTGCTAACAGTTATTAGGAACAGTAATTAGTTCTGGAAAGGAGTATTTGCCTCGTGTTATTTGGTTATAAGGGTTTTTTTTGGAGGGGGCGGGGATTTGTTTTTGGAAAACCAGGTATTCTTGATTTAAACCAGTTTAAATTGACTACTTCTCTAGAACAGGATTTCTTTCTGCAGTTCTAAGAAATGCAATGCTCTCTCCCAACATATATATATACCCTGATAAATTCCCAATTAAAAAAAAAAAAAAACCGTAGTGATGACACTTATTGAGATGCAATATGTTGGACAATTTATCTTAATACATTTTCTCAACGCATGGTTAAAAATAAAAAGACCTCTTTCAAAGCCTTTGATGCCGGATACTATTAAAAATATCTAAATGGATGCAATCGCACACTAACCTAATCCTTTGCTTTTACTGCTGCTCATTGTGCCTGTATTATCTTTCTTTCACCAGATTCTTTTTAAGCAATACGTAAGTAGTAAGTATGTAAGCTTTTTGCATACATTCATATGAAATATGCCATGTGTTTGTGTATATCGAGTCCCTGACTACTGGCTGGGGGCCAGAAAGGACCTTTCAGCTGTTGAAACAGTGTGATTCAGACTCCGCTAAATCTGTACATCAGGGTTTGCCTACCAGCCAATCACATGTCTCATCTATGTTTGTTCAATAATTACTCAGGCAGCATTGAAGTGCAAGTCATTATTTCATCATCAGCCATCTCTCACGCCTGTGGGGCTGATTATTATGGTATGTTCTTAATTCCCAAACAACATATGACAATGTACCGTGTGATTTCTTTTTCTTGTTTATTTCCTATTAAAGAAAAATTTCTAATAATATGTTGGTGGTCAAGTGACTTAAAATTATTTTTTTTTTTTTACCATGTCTGCAGACATTTGGGGAAATTTTAGGGACATCCATAAGATGACTTTGCACACTGTAGTATGTTTTATATGGTGAATAAATTACCTGATGATATTTTGTTTCCATATATATACTGTGGTAGGGGCGGGGTTTGATTCCTGGGTCGAACACTGCCGTTGTACCCTTGAGCAAGGTACTTAACCTGCGTTGCTTCAGTACATATCCAGCTGTAAAAAATGGATGCAATGTAAATGCTACAGTAAGTAAAAAAGTTGTGTAAGTCGCTCTGGATAAGAGCGTCTGCTAAATGCCTGTAATGTTCAATGTAATGGATGACTGCAGATTGAAGACGTCTTTCCTCTGCTGTGCTGCCTGCCCTTGACTAAAATGGCCGCACTTCCCCCCTCCCAACTGCATTTCGCACTCACAGCATTCGTACGCCCTTATCCCTTCTCAGTGTCCTGCAGCAGCTACAAAGTCTTAGTTCAGGATAAACTGCACCTCTAAACGGATGTTTGCAGAGTATCAGTTTCCGGTGACATTGCTGTTCTAATGGGGGTTAATGAACAGGAGAGGGTTTGGGCAGCCTTGCACTGGTCATGGGTAACCAGGGACGACACTAACCTACAACACCTCTGGGGCTTCCTACTTCTCAAAAATCTTTGGAAACATTCAAATAGTGACACTTGAACCAATTTCAAGTTTTTTTCTTCCTACAGGTGGTGATGCCTTTCTCCCGTTGGCTTCCAGTAAATCTGTGTGAAAGATTCAGGTGCACAGAGAAACAGCCTACACCACCGCAATATGCAGCCAACATATTTTTGCCAAAGATGCCATAATATATTCTATTCATTTTGTAGATGTACCACTAGACAATGTAAAATAAAATTTCGAAGCTAACAGACCAAGTGGATTATGTTCTGGGGAGAATATGGTGCGATGCAGTGTAGTATAAAGAAAAAAACATAAACACTTCAGGTACAATGTTAGGAATGCCTTTTTTGTACTTAGGTTCTTCATTTTTAAAGACAATTATTTTTGGTAAGGATCCTTACAATGTATGAATTTTACATATTCAGCAACCTTGATGAAACGCCTCACACTTTAAAAAAAAAACTTACTATTTTTATAAATGTCAAAGGGAGCTTTATTACTTTGCCATGTGCACCCAGTTCTCTCCATATGTAGCGAGCCACGTTCTTGTTTGCACTCAGATCATTGCTTATGTGCGATTTACATGGTGGGGGAATTATTACTATATTTGGTTAGTAACATAACACACAAATTACTGCTCTTGGTTCTTTATGTTCTTAATGTTTATTGGCTGAAGGGTTCATCTTTCCTCCATGAAAATAAAAGTAGAGTTATACAACAGCTGGTGAGCTCAACCTGATTCATTTCCGAAATACAATTGTGAATATTGAATGTAGCTTTTGCTTGTATTTCATATTTTTGACATAACTGTATTAAATAATGAAATCATAACCACTCTGGCTGGCCAAAGCAAAACTCCAACTTTATGGCTCATCCATAATGTTGACTACTGGAACAAGCGTCATGATTTTATAATGAACAAAAAATGAAAAGGCCAAATCCCAGGTAGGTAGAGGAATGAGTGAACAAGTGAGCAGGAAGGGTTAATACTTCCCAAGGTGCATCAGTCATGTGATCTGTTGCTGTTCCACAGGTCTACTCACCTCCCTACATTCACACATAAAATATGCACTCATAAATGTAAATAAGGAAGTATACACGTACAGTATGAATATGCTAATGAGTAAGCCTTCTATTGCAGGCACACATAAGCCTATTAAACTACTTGGGGTAATAATACAATATATTTAATCTGATATTTAACGCTGTTTTTTGATTTCCACCCAAAATACCAAAACAGCAGCCCTTATTTTTTGGTAAATATTTTAACAAAAAAAACCCTGTGGAGGTGAATACTCCAGAGGCGTTCCCAAGAAACGGAATATCGTTTTTTAAATTCCCGAAGTGCGGAGTATTCCAATACCATGTGACACGAGTGACCTTCAGTGACCTCCGGTGACCTCCGGCGACCTCTGGCGACCTCCGGTGACCTCCAGCCCCCGCTACTCCTCCACCTTCCCGCCGACATCGCGGCTCTTGGCCCTCAGCTTGTTGACCTGGGACTCTGCGATGTCGGCTCGCTCCTCCGCCTCCTCCAGCTCGTGCTGCACCTTCCTGAACTTGGCCAGGTGGCAGTTAGCTTGCTCCTCCTGCCGTTCATACACGCACACAAAAAAGAAGAAGCAAAATAATAATAAAAATAATAATTGCATATTTATATAACTGGCATTCAGCAGATGCTCTGGATAAAAGCGTCTTACACAACGTTGAAATTTTTTATACTGTATTCATTTATACAGCTGGATATATACTGAAGCAATGCAGGTTGCTCAGCAAGTACCTTGCTCAGCAGCTGTGTAATATCTGGGAATTGAAACTTCAACTTTTAGGTTCCAACCCCACATCCTTACCTATTGTACTACACTGAAAATGATAACCATTGTCATTACCATCATTATTACCATAATTATATGAATGCATTATAATATCACTCACCGCCTCCTCACACTGCTTCTTGTAGGCTTTCACCTTCAGCTGTAGCTTGCCGACCAGGTCTTGCAGTCCTGCCACATTTTTCTTGTCTTCCTCAGCCTGCCAATTAGCAGGAAGGATAGTTACATTACATTACATTGTAGCTGAATGGTGTATGCATATATACGGCTATACAACATGGTTTACATGACAGAGACGGCCAAAAAATAAAGGAAAAACTAGCCATGATGAATCTCTGTGTGAGGTGCCCAACAAAGTGCCCAGCTCACACCTTAACTTGATATTTGCGATCCATTGATTCAGTTACTGAGGCAGAGTTTGTGCTTTGCCTTGCCTGGCAAACCAATGCCATAATGTCCTGGTCGAAGAGTACGCAGTTTAAACCACAATTGCAGCTAGTTGATCATACCTTTACCTCAAACTTCCATGTCACAATGTCACCTCAGTCAGTGTTCCTCGTGAAAAAATCAGCAAGTTCCCCCGCAGTCTGTCACAGAAGCTCCTGCTGAATGTGTGAACGGGTCCCTACAAACCACCTGGCTTTCAAACCCACTGAGACTTCTTCTATGGCAGTCATGACGATGGACAACTGGGCCTGCCGAGCTGTTTTTATACACACTGTGAGCGCACTGGGATGTTAATCGCTTAATTAACTCCCACGGCAACGTAATTAAAGTGTGCGAAAGCACCTGCGTTCAGTACATTTACCCCTCATTTATTCAAGCGCTTCCTTTATTTTAGTAGTGCTCTGTGTGCAAACCATGTAAAATCTTCTACATATAAGTCCAAAGATGCCTTAATTAGTTAATTGAATATCACAACACACTGAAGGTGATTTTGCTGCTGAATATCACACCACACTGAAGGCGATTTTCCTGCAGAATAACCCAACATACTGAAGGTGATTTTGCTGCTGAATAACCCAACACACTGAAGGTGATTTTCCTGCAGAATAACCCAACACACTGAAGGTGATTTTGCTGCTGAATAACCCAACATACTGAAGGTGATTTTGCTGCAGAATATCACAACACACTGAAGGTGATTTTACTGCATAACCCAACACACTGAAGGCGATTTTCCTGCAGAATAACCCAACATACTGAAGGTGATTTTGCTGCTGAATAACCCAACACACTGAAGGTGATTTTCCTGCAGAATAACCCAACACACTGAAGGTGATTTTGCTGCTGAATAACCCAACATACTGAAGGTGATTTTGCTGCTGAATAACCCAACACACTGAAGGTGATTTTGCTGCAGAATATCATAACATACTGAAGGCAGACTGTGGGGTCTACCATGTGAACTGCGGGGTTCGTCTTGTGAACCCGTTTTCCACGTCACCTGAAACGTGAGCTCCTTCACTTTCCTCTCGTACTTTCGAACCCCTTTCATTGTCTCCGCCCCACGTTTCTGCTCCGCCTCCAGCTCGTTCTCCAGCTCTCGAACCTGAGCACACAGTGCGGGGGGGTGGGGGCGTGTCATTGAAATAAGAAACACGACAAACGCTCGCTATTAATAGCTGATGTTTTCGCAACACCGCCGTCAAAAATAGTTATAAACCCGTTTCCCATTTACCCGGCTCTCCAGTTTCTGGAGCTGCTTCTTCCCGCCCTTCAAGGCCAGACTCTCGGCCTCGTCCAGGCGGTGCTGCAGGTCTTTGACCGTGACTTCCAGGTTCTTCTTCATCCTCTCCAGGTGAGCGCTGGTGTCCTGCTCCTTCTTCAGCTCCTCTGCCATCATGGCAGCCTATTAAATAAACATATAAAATGTGAGTTAATAAATACTAACCGATCACTTGGACACGGGCCTTTCTCTGATTCAAATCCTTTGTCGTCTTCCTAAATACCAGTCAGACACGGGGGCGCAGTGGTCTCTGGTGGGACCAGCACTCACGTCGACGATGGCCTTCTTCGCTTTTTCGTCCGCGTTTCTTGCTTCTTGGGCGGCGTCCTCGATGTCTGACTGCAGCTGCGAGATGTCAATCTCCATCTTCTTCTTCGAGTTCATGAGACTGATGTTCTGCGAGGAGTAGTAAAAGGATGGGATGATAAGCAGGATGAGAGATGTCGCTCAAGCAGGAGATCCAAGCCATGTTCCTGTATACCAGGGATCTCAAACTCAAGTCTGCAGTATCTGTACACACAGTGAGTGATTTAAGTTAAGTCTTTGATTGTCCATTGAGTCCACACACCTTGCTTCCAAAGCCTAAGCTCACTGCTGCGTAAAAGATACCAAAACGCCAGCAGACACAGCAGTCCTGACTGCAGTTTGAGATTCCCGCTGCAGACAAGAGGCAGGGGTATGCTAAAGGTCAAAGGTCAAAGGTCAAAGGTTACGCTGTGCCCGACCTGCGAGTGCAGGAGCTGCATCCTCTCGCTCGTGTCCACCAGCTCCTGCTCGGCCAGCTTGCGCCCCCTCTCCGACTGCTCCAGCGCGGCCCGCGTCTCCTCCATCTCCGTCGTCATCAGGGCGTTCCTCCGCTCCGCGATCGCCAGCTGCTCCTTCAGGTCCTCCTGCCCGTGGAGGGCATCGTCCAAATGCATCTGGGCATCCTGGCAGACCAACGAGACACACACACGCGCAAACACGTAATGTTCAATACCTGCACTGCAGTGAAATTAAATTCCACCTGAAAACAAGAGAAGTCAATGATCTGGAATCCTGTGATTCTTTATTTTTTTCTCCCTTGCAACATAATAATAATAATAATAATAATAATAATAATAATAATAATAATGTATTTATATGCTTTTCATGATCTCAAAGCACTTTACAGTGAAGAGAGGAGGGGAGGGGTTTTTGTGTCACACCCGCACTTGGGTATGATATAACAATAAATAACGATGAATAAAACATCTGCAGTACACATCCCACATTTTAACCTTTAATCCTACACTCCGACACAATCGGAACATTTTTCCTTTTCCGGGCAGAGCGCCTGGTTGCCGTGGAGACGAGCCGGGCGGAGCCGGCCCGGCGGGCGGAGCCCACCTTGAGCTGGCCCTGGACCAGGCGCAGGTTTCTGTGCGCCTCGGCGGCCTGGCGGTTGGCGTGGCCCAGCTGGATCTCCATCTCGTTGAGGTCGCCCTCCATCTTCTTCTTGACCCGCACCGCGTCGTTCCGGCTCCGTGTCTCGGCGTCCAGCGTGTTCTGCAGCGCGTCCACCGTCCGCTGGTAGTTCCTCTTCAGCAGGTCCATCTCCTCCTCCTTCTCCGCCACCTTGCGGTCCACCTCTGACTTCACCTGGTTCAGCTCCAGCTGGATGTGCAGGATTTTGGCCTCCTCCTGCTCCAGAGAAGACTGAAGAAATGACAACATTGGGTCTTCAAGTATTCATTGTGATACCACAAAGTGCTACAGCAAAATATCATCTCTCCCATACAGTACACTTGCATGGACTTATCCTAATCACTTTCATATATGGAAGCAAATTTGGAACATAGGAAAATACAATAATTTGAACATTTCTCTAGGGCCTGGAATCAGACCAATCAAAATTCAATTTGTCCATAAATTTGTATATAAGAAAGTAAATATTTTGTGCCTATTGAACAAGAGTTTTCATAAACCGGTGATGAACAATCTCAGTGTAACTAAATTATGAAAATCAAAGAAATAATAAAATGAAAAACCAGAAAACCAGTAGACATGCTTGTCAGCTCATTCTGGTTTACCTCAGCCTCCTCAAGAGCACTCTGGGCGTCTAGCTTCTCTTGTTCGGCTTGTTTGACCGTTTTCTCCAGCTCGTGAATCGTCTTCGCGGAATCGGCGACCTGTCCAGACACCTCACCGATCTCCTCTGCAAACGATGAGACAAGCACGTGAATGTTCCTGCGTTTTTATTTCATTTTCTTTTGAATTTTTTTCCAGTAATTCTGGTCGTTTCTTTCTGTTTTCATGCGATGACTTTATTCACCAGCCCCCATCACCTCATTCCACTTTACGGCCTGACTTACACTACATAAAATATCCGTTTCACTACATAACCATTAACCTCATTCTGTACAAGTGGAAAACTTTTGTGTTTTGCATTCGTTTTAAAGTATTATTGTTTTTTTCCCATAATTTTCTTTAAAACTGGCTGAAACTGAGCTCAACAAAGGTTAAATATTATGAAGTTTAAGAAGAAGATAACTTCTGATCTTACCCTTGAGCAAGAAGATAGCTAAACCTGAGCTGTAGTATCTAGCTGTGCGATATAACCTTAAGCTGACATCTATACATAATAATGTATATCCACGAGGACGCAGAATCTTCTTTCAGGAAGAAGAAACTTACGCTGCAGGTTCTTGTTCTCTCTCTTGATGGTCTCCAGGTGGTCGAGGGCCTCCTCGTAGGAGTTCTTCAGCTTGAACAGCTCGGTGCTCAGGGCCCTGGACTCTCGCTGGGAGCACTCGAGCTCCGATTGGCTCTCCTCGTACTTCTGCTTCCACTCGACGAGGACCTGGGAGGAGCCACACCCTACAGTCTCATTTTATGGATTAATCAGCCATTATATCCTAGATGAGAGCCACAACCCCTGCAACTGATACTGGGCCGCGTGTGACAGGGAGTGCATCTCCTACCCACCCCGCCCCCCACTTTCAAATATTACAAACGCCACCCCCATTACCTTCATGAAAAAAAACTACTCTAAAATATGAATTATAGCATGCACAATTATAGCGTTACAATAGCCTTCATTATTAACGTTAATTAAAGATACATTCCAAAGTGTTGAGGAGCACCGCACAGAAACCCGCACAGCGATGTGCGGGTCGGAGAGCGCCGAGCCGACCCAGAACGGGGGCGACATAGCTCAGGAGGTAAGACCGATTGTCTGGTAGTCGGAGGGTTGCTGGTTCAAACCCCGCCCTGGGCATGTCGAAGTGTCCTTGAGCAAGACACCTAACTCCTAACCCCTAACTTCTCTGGCGAATGAGAGGCATCAATTGTAAAGCGCTTTGGATAAAAGCGCTATATAAATGCAGTCCATTTAACACCTTGTCGAAGTTCCTCTGCTTCTTGTCCAGGGCGGCGGTGGCCGCGTTCGCCCTCTCAGCCTCGATCATGAGGTCCTCCACCTCGGCCTGCAGCCTCTGCTTGGTCTTCTCCAGGGAGGCGCACTTGGAGTTCGCCGCCTCCGTCTGCTCCTCGGAATCCTGCAGACGCTGAGCCAGCTTCTTCCTTCGGGGATAAATTCGGCGGGGGGGGGGGGAATCAGCGGTAGCCAGCGCAGCTCTGTCATTTCAAAAAGGCACTGGGAGCTAAATTGTTTAATTAGCCTCCCGCAGCTCCTCAGTGCACTCCTGAAACGATTAGGCTGGTAAGTAATTGTAGCAGCATGTTTAAACACAGCTAAAATCTTCTTTACTAGACTATTAAATGCTGCTGCGAGACTTAATTAGAATACAATGAGAGGACACAGGCATTGCCGAACCCTTCGGTCTGTGAATATACTGACTCCTGGTGGACAAAAACAGAATTACTGACTCCTGGTGGACAAAAACAGAATTACTGACTCCTGGTGTACAAAAACAGAATACCAGGTAAGCAGGTAAACGATGCTCTTGCTGTCCCCACAGCCTGTGCTAAAAACGAAATCCTTACGTAAGCAGGCCCATAAACACTGGAATTCATTCAAGGTGGGGAATAAAGTACTTGGGTCCGTCCGCTTACTTGGCCTCCTCCAGCTCCTCAGTACGCTGGATGGCGTCGGTTTCGTATTTGGTTCTCCACTGAGCCACCTCGCTGTTGGCCTTGGACATTCCACGCTGCAGCTCGGCCTTGGCCTCCTGCTCCTCCTCAAACTGCTCCCTCAGCAGGTCACAGTCATGGCGGGCCGACTGCAGACCGTGGGCCAGGGCGTTCTTGGCCTAAAAAAGCAGGTAATGTAGCGCATAAACATTCATTTTTTAAAATCATTTCTGAATAAACATTACATATCAATGAAAAGCAAATAAATATAATAACCTTCAAGTAAACCAATTATAAAGAAAAATAAAAAGGTCGCACTTTATTCAAAGTATGTTGGCAATGTCTTTTAATAGAATAATACTCAAATGCTATCCATTATAAAGGATGGCATAACACATATGCAAATTGTAGATTCAATCAACATTGTCGACTGACAACAAAAAGCCAAAATTTATTTATATAGGTTTGTGAAGTTACGGACAAATGTTGATTGAATGCCGGTCTTCGTTCCTGATGTGACAAAATTTAATCAAAATGTAAGTTTTACCATCTGACCTGAATTCCTGCACACACAGAAAACGCTTAGAAATTCTTTCAAAGGATTTTAAGCTGTCAGTATACGCTTCACAAGGTCTGACCAAAGTTAGGGCCAAAAATATAACCACTGCAATATAAATGGTGGAGTTATTTGAGAAGTGTTTCGAGCACCTTTATCTCCTCCTCTAAGAGTCTCTTCAGCTCTTCGACCTGTTGGGCCTGCTGTGCTTTGCTCCGGTTGAGGTGGGTGACCATCACCTCCTTCTCCTCCAGCTGACGTGTGACCTCACCTGTCACAGCGGCGAGATAAAGGTTACCTGGAATCCATTTGGACCCTTTTGGATGTTTCATTAGCTTGCACAAGTAAAAAACGTGCGCAGAGTGCGTTCGCCTCTTCATCAGTGATCACTGTGAAATTTCAGTCTCACCATTTTCGGTTTGCAGGCGAGCATTGTGGGTAGTGAAGTCATTCAGTGCCCTCTGGGCCTCCTCAGCTTTTGCCTTGAACTCGCTATTTTGGTCGTCAAGACTACGGCACAGTTTCTCCAGGTTAGCCTGAAACGCACAGAAAGATATCAGAACTACTCCAAGACTGAAATGTCAAGGGAACAATAAAAACTGACTAATTTCATGTGAATGGCGGGTCTGGCTCTGCCCTTTTGGAGGTATCTCCTAGAAGAGATCAGGCCCGGCAGTAAAGGAGGACACGTACCTTGTTTTTCAGAACTCCCTCCATGTTGCTCGTGAGGTCATCGATTTCCAGTTTGTATTCACTCTTCTCCTTCTCCAGCTTCTGCTTGACGCGCTGAAGGTTGTCGATTTGCTCTCCCAGCTCTGCCACGCTGTCGGCCTGCTTCTTGCGTAGGGCGATGGCGGTGGTCTCGTGCTGCAGGGTGGACTCCTCCAGGTCCCGGCGCAGCTTCTGGAACTCCGCCTCGCGCTTCTTGTTCATCTCGACCTGAGCGGCGGTCGCGCCGCCGGCCTCTTCGAGCCTCTCGCTGATCTCCTCAAGTTCCCTGGAGAGCTCGGCTCTCTGCTTCTCCACCTTGGCCCGAGCAGCACGCTCGGCCTCGATCTCCTCCTCCAGCTCCTCAATGCGGGCCTGCAGATATTTACACAGAGAATCATGGTTAAAATCCCCCCATGGACCTGGTACCCACATCGTCTATCACACTGGATGCAAACCTGGAGACTATCTAGAGGTTATATACATAAAAGAATGTGAGTCTCATTAATATTTATATTAGATATAGCTGTAACTGATGTTTTGCTTTTGTTTTTTTATTTTTAAAAACAAAGAACATTTGAGAAATACATCTACCCACTGAGCAAAATAATACGTAAATGTATCATTGAATACATGCATATGATTTCCATCTTCAGAATAAATCTTGGTTTACCCAATCCCTGTTCACCCTTGTCAGAACATTTAAATAAAGGTATTTTAAAGTATTAAGCGCTGGTAAAGTTAACCTTGTTATGACCGCTCGAGGCCATCACAACCTCCCTGCTGAAGCCCTCCCAAAATGACATTGACTCGCCTGAAGTTCTTTCATTTTCTTCAGAAGCTGTGAGCTCAGATTTTGCTCGTCCTCCACCTTCCCCTGCAGCTGGCTGAGATCAAAATCCTTCCTGCAGGAGCGAGGCGTCAACATTTCAATCTTCCACTGCAACCAGAGCTCGTTTATAATAAGGTAGGAACAAAAACTTTTTAAAATTTAACCCGGAAAAAATAGTTAACTTCTCAAGTATTAAAATAAAAATAAAAATAAGATATTCATCCGGAATATGTAGTTTGCTCACCGAACAAAAAAACAAAAAACAAACACAAACTACGCAAACTAACTATCTTTTTTCAGAAAACCACATTTAGCACCTCAACTAAACCTCCAAACAACATATAGTTGATCTTTCTTTGAAATGTTACCTGTTATTACCGTCAGATAACATGTAATAAGCACGTAAGCTGTAGCTGCTTATGAACTGCGAGTAAAAAAAAGAAAGAAATGAAACCGGTTTCTCTACTTCTTCAGTTTCTCGTCCATTTGCTGCCTCTCGTTCTCCAGGTCCATTATGGCCTCCTGGGACAGCTTGAGGTCTCCCTCCAGCTTTCTTCTGGTCCTTTCCAGGTCCGCCCGAATCTTCTTCTCCTGTTCCAAACCCCCCTCCAGCTGGACAGAACGACAGAAAAAAACGCACGACCCGTTTTAAGGCTTCGCTGTAAAACTGTAGTGAACAGGGTACAAAACAGCCAGGTTTACTGTGATAACTTTCTAGTCGTGAAATCATTAAAAGATGCATGAAAACAGAAAAAAAACTTCTGAAATAGGTTTAATCGACTGCCGTTTGCGTACATCGTCGACCTGCTGCTCCAGCTTGGCCTTGGTCTTGGTCAGCACGTTGGCTTTGTCCTCCTCGGCCTGCAGGTCATCCAGGGTCTGCTGGTGGACCTCCTGGAGAGCCTTGTTCTCCTTGGTCGATTTCAGAAGGGAGTCCTCCAGGGTGGTCAACTCCTCTATCAGATTTTTCACCTGCGGATGGAAGTCACCTTTAACGGGGAGTTTTCCGCCTCCTCTGTTTCTTCCTTGCGGACAACCACTGGTTTTAATACCACTGGTTTTAATTCCACTGGCTTTTAATACCACTGGTTTTAATTCCACTGGTCTTTAATATCACTGGTTTTAATTCTACTGGTTTTAATACCACTGATTTTAATACCACTGGTTTTAAATACCACTGAAGCAAAACAGCTGTATCAAGGACATCCCACATAACCATTATGAAAAATTATGAACCATTTGAATGATTTCAAAATCTTTTGAATGAATACACCAATATTGCTGGTACATGTATGTAATGCATATGTTCTAACCACCCAGATGATAGAGAATGCACTGGCCAAGGGCAAAAACACATTGCAACCTGGTTTTGTACACATAGCAGAATTACAAAATGAATAGTCCAGTATTGTGATGTCACTTATTGGAGTGGTGACTGACAGGTGCAGTAGCAGACAGGAGAAATGAGGGCACTGACCTTGTTTTCTGCAGCATGTTTCTCCTTCTCCACTTTGACGATGGTGAGCTCCAGGTCGTCGATGTCCTTCTTCAGCTCTGAGCACTCGTCCTCCAGCTTCCTCTTCCTCGCGGTTATTTCCGCATTCATCTCCTCCTCTTCCTCCAGCCTTTCGGAGAACTCCTTCATCTTGGCCTCCAGGTGGATCTTGCTCTTTATCAAACCCTCACAACGCTCCTCCGCGTCCGATAGGTTCTCTCTCTCCTGTGGAGGGAGACCAGGTCCAAGTGAGCAACATCCAGAATCTAGACATCCAGAGGGGTGAAAAATCTCTGTGGAGAGAGTTGTGTGTTGTGTTGCAAGGCCCACATCTATGTGCTGAATGTCAGACTTGTATCGCATGATACACGATTAATAATTCTTTATCTGGAATTTCAAACTGTCAAAATAGTAATAACTTGCCGCCTGAATCTGCAGGAAGAGGTCGTTCTTCTCCTGGACCAGGACCACCATCTTCTCCTCCAGCTCCTTCCTCCGGGCCTCGGACTTGGCGAACTCCTCCTTGAGCTTGACGAACTCCTCCTTCATGGTCTGCATCTCCTTCTCCGCCTCGGCACTACGCAGCAGGGGCTTGATCTTGAAGAAGAGCCTCATCCATGGCCAGTTCTTCACGTTCATGAACGAGCGGATGTTGTACTGGATGATGAATATGGACTCCCTGAATACAGGAACACATATAGTACATTTTGAAAAAAAATGTAATGGTGATGCTGTTTCATGGTCCAGTTTAAAAGCTATAAATGCAGCGCTCATAAGCACTACGTCTTACCTTCACAAACATGGCATGACCACAGTCGACTGTACCAACTGCCGTTCTCTTTTTTGCAATTGATTCTATGAACAGTGACATAGCACACCCCCTTTGATGTGCATAATGGTTTATGACTTACTATGAAGTGTTTATGGTTACCTACAGTTTACACAGGCTTTAGATACCTCATACTGTATGTTGGACCTTCCGTTGGAGTTGAGTCAGACAGTTGTATTTTCAATACCAAAATATTATAATATATGTTTAAGGAACATTAGAGTCTGCTTTATAATGTTCTGTCCAAGCAAACACTGAACCTCAAATGAATTTTCAAAACAAGATTCCCTTATCTCTAAAAATCTAAAAATTCAAATTTGAGTTTAAACAAAAATGGTGCTTTAGACATGAGAGAAATGTTTGCAGAGACCAGCATATTGTACCATTTATGGTCTAACACAAGGTTCGGCAACCCTGGTCCTTGAGTGCCAAAGACGTTTCTGGTTTTAGTTCCACCTGAGCTTGATCACAACGGTCACCCGCATCCATTAAAACCCGATTAATTCAAATTAATCCAGTGATATAGCTACGCCTTTGGATGTACAAAAAACCAGGAACGACCATCTCTGGCACTTCATAACAAGGACTGCCATCCCCTGGTCTGGAATTTAGAGCAGAAGAGGAAGAAATGTGGACCTTTTCTGGGTCATCTCCTTGAATTTCAGACGGGTGACGTAACCGCGGGAAACGGCCTGGAGGCGGGTCATCAGCACCGCCAGGCGCTCGTCTCTCATCTCCTCCAGCAGGCCAAGGAGCCCGGCTTTGAAGAACACCTGGGTCAGGTAAGGAACAGGTGGCATAAGGTGAGCCAGGTGAGCTGAAAAAACCGTGAGCATTTGCCATGGAAACAGAAAGAGAAATACAGCTCATCCACTGAGGAGCCTTGTTATAGAGATGTACGTGTGAGGCTTCATGAACTGCAAATAAACGAACACATTGTTAACTAATCATTGTTTGACTGCATATGGTTTTTGCTGTAGTGCTCAATTCTAATCAGCTAATAAAGGTCAGTGATTGGCTATCCTTTTTGAGGACATCAGACCTCAGTCTTCACTTCTTTCCCATTTTTGTCTCAGCATGAAACAAATAATTCTTTGTTTACTCTGAAGATCACAAGGCAACTATATTATAACAATTTTACTCTAAACGCAAACCCACTTCGTATCACAGGGGTTAACTATTCAGGGAAATAAGGCAACGATGCCAATACACTCACACGGCAGGCTATCCAGAATTTGTGTGGTTTCTTACCTTTGTGTATCCAAATTTGTACTGAGCGTGGTCCACATCGATGGAGGAGAGTAATTTCTCGGAGGCCTTTTTGCTGTCGATGAACTGTCCCTCTGGGATAGCACTCGCATTCAGGATCCTGTATCTGTGGGGGTGATTGGAGTGATGGAGTGATGGGGGTGATGGAGGTGATTGGGATGATGGGGGGTGGGGGTGATGGGGGTGATTGCGGTGATGCGGGTGGTGGGGTGATTGAGGTGATGGGGTGATGGGAGTGATGGGGGGTGGGGTGACGGGGTGATGTGATGGGGGATGGGGGTGATGGGGTGATTGAGGTGATGGGGGTGATGGGAGTGATGGGGGGGTGGGGTGATTGGAGTGATTGGAGTGATGGGGTGATGGGGGTGATGGGGGTGATTGGGATGATGGGGGGTGGGGGATGGGGGTGATGGAGGTGATGTGATGGGGGGATGGGGGTGATGGGAGTGATGGGGGGGTGGGGGTGATGGGAGTGGTGGGGGTGGGGGTGATGGGGGTGATGTGATGGGGGGATGGGGGTGATGGAGGTGATGGGAGTGATGGGGTGATTGAGGTGATGGGGTGATGGAGGGTGATGGGAAGGGGAGGGGGCAAGGCAAACCGTGAAAAGTGATTGAAAGCCCGCCCGTCAGACCACGATTCAGTGGGCGGGCCTCAAAAAAGTCATCCCGCACCGAAAGGGAGAGACCACAGTAATACCTCTGCTTGAAGTCGCCGTAGAGGATCCTGCTGGGGAAGCCCTTCCTGCAGATCCTGATCCCCTCCAGCACGCCGTTACAGCGCAGCTGGTGCAGGACAAGATGGTGGTCCATGGAGCCTGAGGACAGGGACGATTTACACTCAACGAGCGGCGAGACCAAAAAAGTGCCAAGTCACACCGCGGAGCGAGTGAACCGAGGTATTAACGCGGAGCCAGAGACCCGAGAAAACGCAGAAACGCGTTCAGAATTTTTATTATCATCGTAGATTCTCTAAGGGCCGGGCGGGATCTAAGGGACGAGTGGGGGAAAGAGAGGCGGGATCTAAGGGACGGGTGGGGGAAAGAGAGGCGGGATCTAAGGGACGAGCGGGGGAAAGAGAGGCGGGATCTAAGGGCCGGGTGGGGGAAAGAGAGGCGGGATCTAAGGGACGGGTGGGGGAAAGAGAGGCGGGATCTAAGGGCCGGGTGGGGGAAAGAGAGGCGGGATCTAAGGGACGAGCGGGGGAAAGAGAGGCCGTTGGCTGGTTTTTTCTACTCACCGGGCATTTTAGTTTCGTTTGGAATGATGCAGCGCACAAAGTGAGGGTGGGTGGACCTGAGGTTGGCCATCAGCTTGTTCAGGTTCTCCTGAGGGGACGACAAACCACAGCTGCGGTCAAACGGGAGGAAGAGCCACTTTCTTCACGCGGCCTGTCGCCGTGCTCAGAGCACACCTCAGCACACGACAGCACTTTCACACAGTGACTTTCACAGGACGGGCAGAAATGGCATTACCCGGAAAAGTGCGGACACCGTCTGGAAAGAGGAACCTTTCTTCTTTCCACCTTTCTTGATTCCATCCGCTTTAAAAAAGAAAGGACATATACATATGCATATAAATATATATTTTTTTTTAAATAAATAAAAATAAATATATATATATATATAATAAATAATATTTAAATAATATAATTTGTTTTAAATTGGGGGACTTGGGGGTCACTGACTGTTTTACCATCGACTGAAGCATAGGTGGCGAACAGTTGAGACAGCAGCTTAAGTCCCGCCTTCTGGTAGAGCTGCACCACGGTGTCGTTGAGCGGGTCCTTGTTCTTCTCCAGCCAGCTGGCGATGTTGTAGTCCACCGTGCCGGCGTAGTGCACCAGGGAGAAGTGGGCCTCAGCCTTGCCTTTGGTGGGCTTGGGCTTCTGGAAGTTGCTGTTCTTGCCGAGGTGCTGGTCGTAGAGCTTGTTCTTGAAAGAGGTGTCTGTCGCCTTCGGGAACATGCACTCCTCTTCCAGGATGGAGAAGATGCCCATTGGCTGTCGGGGATGTGCGCTGCGTTTAGGACCGATGGTCCATACAGGCACACATTTTGTCTATGTTCCTTGCATGCAGTATGGTATCTATCGGAACGCTACTGTTGCCATTAACAAGAGCACTGCGTGTGTTTTAAAGGTAGAAGGAAAGAGATGGTTTTACCTTCTCAATAAGCTCAATGCAGGCAGCGAGGTCCATGCCGAAGTCGATGAACTCCCATTCAATCCCTTCCTTCTTGTACTCCTCTTGTTCCAGCACAAACATGTGGTGGTTGAAAAACTGTTGCAGTTTCTCATTGGTGAAGTTGATGCACAGCTGCTCCAGGCTGTTCATCTGAGACGACAGGGGCCCACATTCAGAGCTCAGAGTTATTACCAGTGGTGAATTCACTCTGTGCCATTTAGTGAACGTCTGTGGTCTCCATTCAGACAGGCTCACCTCAAAGATCTCGAACCCGGCGATGTCCAGCACGCCGATGAAATGCTGCCTGGGCAGCTTCGTGTCCAGCTGCTGGTTTATCCGAGTCACCATCCACAAAAACAGCTTTTCATAAACCGCTTTCGAGAGGGCGCCCATGGAGTTATAAACCTGGGAACGCAGACGTTAGATCGGAATGTGAAGGGAAGTGCCGTGCCCAGCCAGGCAGCTGGACAAAGCTGCAGATGCATCATGCTACTGAAATACCTGACACAGAGGATCTAACTGAAATACCTGCTGCAGGGAGTCTTATTGAAATACCTGCTGCACTGAAACAGACAGTCTTACTGAAATACCAGCTGCAGAGAGTCTTACTGAAATACCTGCTGGACTGAAACACAGAGTCTTACTGAAATACCTGCTGGACTGAAACACAGAGTCTTACTGAAATACCCGCTGGACTGAAACAAAGAGTCTTACTGAAATACCTGCTGGACTGAATCAGACAGTCTTACTGAAATACCTGCTGCACTGAAACAGAGTCTTACTGAAATACCTGCTGCACGGTCTGGCCCTTGGTCACGTACTCGTTCCCCACCTTCACTCTGGGGTAGCACAGAGCTTTCAGCAGGTCAGCCGAGTTCAGCCCCATGAGGTAAGCCACTTTGTCAGCCACTGTAGGACATGCAGCACCCACCAGCATACACCAACACACACACGCACACACACACACACACACGCGCACATACACGCACACACACACACACACACACACACGCACACACGCACACACATACAGACACAGGCAGACAGACACACATTCACACACACATACAGACACATGCACAGACAGACACACAGACACACACGTGCGTGCATGCACGCACGCACACACACACCCATACAGTACAGACACATGCACAGACATACAGACACACACACACATATACACACACACACAAACAAACAACAGGAATAGGAATGTTACTCAGGAGTCAATCCTTGCTCTTCACAAAAACATCTGAAGACTTTAAATGTGTGTGTCACGTCACCCTCGGTGCCGTCGGGCTCTGCCTGCTCCTCCCGCTGCTTCTGCTTGAACTTCATGTTCCCATGATGCATCACAGCGCCGGTCAGCTTGTAGATACCGATCTTCTCCTCAGCGTTGAAGCCCAGGATATCTATGGCACTCTGCACAACCAGGAAGTCTTGTTTAATTCACACATATTCATGTGGCAGTAGGTCCGTATTTCTTTTGGAAATGTCTACACAATTGAGTGAGCACATAGAAATTAAACAGAGAACATACACCTGTTATCCACAGGCACCATAGAACGACAAACAAAAACCTCACATAATGACAGAAGAATGTTTTCTGTCATTTTTTAAATTAGCACCTGAACAAACTAACCAATAATGTTTTGGATATGTTGAATAAATGCGGGCAAGTATCCCAAAGGTAATCAATTACCAGCAAAGGTTTGACACATATGACACATCAGAAACTGTCAGAAACAGACAATGACAAATGAAAATAAACAGCAACAGACAGCCTCGAGACAGCCTATTTCTTTCAGAATCAACACCTTGCCTTATGCACAAGCAGTATTCCTCCAGGGTTTAGGGAAGACACACTGCAAAAAAAAGTCAGTCTTAACAAGTTTTTTATTCTCGTAATGAGACATAAAATATTATTTTTTTCTCTCAAGTAGAAAATATTAGCCTGTTTTAAGGAACCGTTTGCTTGACAAGTGAAATTCGCTTACCCCATTACCCCCCCCCCCCCCCAAATGAGTCAAAACGGTCTCACCCCATTGGCAATCGTTTCGTCTCATTTAAGAAAGAATACTTTTTGGTTTTTGCAGTGTAAGCTTTTTTTCTTGAACGGTCTGCTGTAGTCACAACAGAAAGGGGAGAAGATGGAAACTCCGCTCACGTCAGTGGCCATCAGCTCCTCTGTGTCGTTGATGCTCAGCACCGTGATCTCCCCCTGGCTGATGAAGGGATAGTCGTACGGATTGGTGGTGAGCAGGGTCATCTCTAAGGGATAAAAAAAAAAACTATTAGTTCTAAAAATCATTATTACATGGGCAAATATAATTAAACTCTAGTTTTAAGAAAACATTTCTCAAACATCGGTGGGGGAAACCATTCATGATGTTACGATTTTACCGTGTAACTAATTGTAATGGTGAAGAATTACAAACTAATATAAGTTACCTATTTTTTATTCTGATAACTTTTAATAACCCATGAGAAGCTCTATTAAAAAGTCGCTCGTTATTGCGAGAAGAAACTAAATGGTGAGGGCAGAAGCATCTGAGAAATTACCCACAATACCAGTCACTGATGATCAATAGTGTGTGCCAATCAGCTCAGGACTCCTGTCATACTGTGGTGTATTAGCAAATCAGCTTTTGGCTCTCATTATAAAAATGGAACATTGACTAATCAAGTCTGGCCTCTTATTACAGGGTGGTGCACTAACCAATCAGCTCTGGCTTCTTATTGGACAGGATCTGATAGAAGATGTGATAACTTCTCTCTGCTGGCAATTGAAACGTCACTCTGGACTTTTCGAGAAGATCTGCAGGAGTAAGACATCACCAGAGGTCACCTCTGCTCCTGCTTAATCTACAGGATACTCAATAGTTTAAAATATACATGGACTCAAAAATAAAGTTCTGATAAAGCAAACTCACAAGTCTCAATGTCAGCTGAAGACAACTTCCCCTTTGTTCCAAAGTGGATTCGGATGAATTTACCCTGGAGTGATTTATTTATTTAACATTGTTTGAGTAAGTCTTTGTCATGCAGTTTCTGCAATGCCATTGCACAAAACACATCTATTTTCTGTTTATGTGTAAAAGAGAAAACACAGAAAGGTACAGGCAGCACAGAAGAAAGCCCTTATTTCATGCTTTTCCAACCGTTCGATTGAGTTAAACATACTCACGAAGCGAGAGGAGTTGTCGTTCCTCACAGTTTTGGCATTACCAAAAGCCTCCAGCAGGGGGTTGGCCGAAATGATTTGATCTTCCAGCGTTCCCTAAAGGAGTGAAACGAACAATGTTTTTTGTCCAGACACACGCACGCACGCACGCACACATGCACACACGCACGCACGGACACACGCACTCACACACACACACGCGCACGCATGAACACGCAAGCACACGCACTCACACACACCTACACACACACATACTCTCTCTCTCTCTCACACACACACACATTGACACACACACGCACACACACTCACACACTCTCTCTCTCACACACACACACACACACACTCACACACTCTCTCTCTCACACACACACGCATGCGCACACGCACGCATACACGCACGCACTCACACACGCACGTACGCACACACACACAAAAACAATCACACACACACACACATACACACACACTCTCTCTCTCTCTCACACACACACACACACACACATTGACACACACGTGCACATACTCTCTCTCTCTCTCTCACACACACTCTCTCTCTCTCTCCTCTCTCATCTGTAACAGAACCTGCATTTTTCCCGGTGGCAGCTCCTTCTTCTTCTTGGGGTCTCCAATAGCGATTGTCGCAAAGTACTGGATGACCCGCTTCGTGTTCACTGTCTTCCCTGCGCCGGATTCTCCGCTGCAGGAAAAAATGCAAAGCAAAAATTATTATTTTTATTATTATTAATATTAATAATAATAATAATAATAATAATAATAATAATAATAATAATAACAATAAATGTAATTTATATAGCACTTTTCATGGTCTCAAAGACGCTTTACAATACATACATACATACATACACTTAACACAGCAGTGAAGCAGACAAGCCGTGCATTTAAAACACGTTCATGCGCCTCAGCCCCCGTCTCCGAGGAGGTACTCACGTGATCAGGATAGACTGATTCTCACGATCTGCAAGAAAGGAAAAGAAAAAACAAATATGAACGTTTGTTGCCACGGGGAAGGATTGCAGGCAAAGAGAACAGTACATGTGGGGAGAAATGGTTGGAGAATGTTATCACTCAAGAGAAAAACTGCTTCTTTAAATACATCAAAAATAAAGGAGATCAGTAACACGCATTAGACAGGAGACCGACTGACATAATGGGGCCATAATGTATTGGTAGGTTTTTGCAAGTTGCAGCTGACATTGCATCACAAAGTTTTTATGTTATCTTGAATGCACTCACGGGTTTACCGCATGACGCCGTGTACATTTCACTGCACTGTCACACCAAGTACATTATATTCTACCCCCTGTATTTCTCTGATTTAATTTAAAAAATGAAAAATATATAAATCCATACTTGACACATGTATGAATATGGAAATACAGCATACAACATAGAGATAATACTGATATTAATGGATCGACACAGAGGTGATAATACCGGTGAGCATGAACTGATAGGCATTATCAGAGATTGAGAAGATGTGGGGGGGGACCTCCTGTCTCTTCTTGCCCCTGTACCCCGCCACCACCTCGGGGTTGTACACCGGGAGCCACTTGTAGGGGTTCACGGTCACACAGAACAGCCCGGAGTAGGTCTGCAAAAAGAAAGAGAGTTCATACGCCTTTCCTCCCTCCTCCTCACGGCTCTGCGGACAGCACAGCTCATGTCTTATGGCAGGCAGTTCGAGAGAATCAACGTCAACGTAGTTCTCAGGAATGTCGACAAAAACAATCTTCTGAATATGCTGAAAATGCACTTTTTGTACGTCGCTTTGGATAAAAGCGTCTGCCAAATAAATGTAATGTAATGTAATATAAACCTGCAGAAAATGGCCTGTTTGACGTTGTAAGGGTACACCAGAAGCCCAGAAGGCCAGAAGGTATTTGATAAATGTGTGGAAAGGCCATGTACGTTATAATGTCATTGAGCAGGTCCAGTTACAGAATTATAGCTCCATTCATAATAAACGGACGGGTGCGTTAGCAGACAGGTGTGTTAGAGGACGGGTGCGTTAGAGGATGAGTGTGTTAGCGGATGGGTGCGTTAGAGGACGGGTGTGTTAGAGGACGGGTGCGTTAGCGAACGGGTGTGTTAGAGGACGGGTGTGTTAGAGGACGAGAGCGTTAGCGGACAGGTGTGTTAGCGGAAGGGTGCGTTAGCGGACGGGTGCGTTAGCGGACGGGTGCGTTAGAGGATGGGTGCGTTAGAGGACGAGAGCGTTAGCGAACGGTTGTGTTAGAGGACAGGTGTGTTAGCGGATGGGTGCGTTAGAGGACGAGAGCGTTAGCGAACGGTTGTGTTAGAGGACAGGTGCGTTAGAGGACGGGTGTGTTAGCGGATGGGTGCGTTAGAGGACGAGAGCGTTAGCGAACGGTTGTGTTAGAGGACAGGTGCGTTAGAGGACGAGTGCGTTAGAGGTCGGGTGCGTCAGCGGACGGGTGCGTTAGAGGACGAGTACGTTAGAGGACGGGTGTGTTAGCGGATGGGTGCGTTAGAGGATGGGTGCGTTAGAGGATGGGTGCGTTAGAGGACGGGTGCGTTAGAGGGCGGGTGCGTTAGCGGACGGGTGCGTTAGCGGACGGGTGCGTTAGCGGACGGGTGTGTTAGCGGACGGGTGTGTTAGCGGACGGGTGCGTCATTACGTATATCATCCAAGCGGCGTAGCGGTCCTTGAGGTTGAAGAGGACGGCGGGCTCGTGCAGGTGCGTAAGCATGGCCATGTCCTCGATCTTGTCAAATTTGGGGGGGTTCATGGGCCGGATGTCATCGGCCTTCACCGTGACGACCTGCAAAAAAACAAAAAAAGCACTGCTTCAAAAAGAGCAGAAACCACTGAAACTGCCATTATTGCCCTATTGATTAGACAACATTTATGTTGGATGTTTCTTCACTTAATGTATTTTACATCTCACAGATCTTATGTTGGCTTCTTAGTACACCCACCCACACACACACACACACACTTATCTTAGCATGAATAGGACATAAAATGTTACATCTGAAATTGATAAACGTTTAAACTGTAAACTAAACCAAAAAGAGAAGAGATGCTATTTAGAACAGGGAACATTGACAATTAAATATGGATCACTGTAGACACTACGGAACAATGGGAGTATTTTTCTGGTTTAGACAGACAGTCACATACCAAGCCCAATTCAGATTTTTTTTTTTTTTTCAAATATCACAAGTGATTTGCATGTGGCCCTGTGTGTTCAGACATTTCCCTCTTATACATCACATGGGCACAAAATGGATAAATACATGAATGCCACGCACAGTACGATGTAGAAAAAAACACTTAAATGCAAAGAAATCTGACCTGTGCGTCCACACTTCACATCCACGAAATCGGAACTGAATCTAAGTGGAATACTACATGCAGATGCGGTTAACAGGCACTTGAAGATTTGTTCCTACAGAATGTGCTTTTAGCCATCTTGTTCAATAAATGATTCGAATCAATGTCAGATGATCATAACAGTTCTTAACGGAACAAGCGGGGCTATTCAGAATACCAATGAATCATTTTAAATTTTGGTTAGAAATGAAAGTTTACCTGACCTATAAAAACCCAGTTCTAAGGCCTTCTTTTTGTAATACAGCTGAACATTGTAAGTGTATATAAAATGCAATTTAGTTTCACCCAAAGGGTTAAAATTTGAAGTTTCACAATATTATACTTCATCAGAAATGGTTTAGTGATGAAAGAATCTCTTGGGCACCCACCCTTCCGTCCTCCGTTTCCACGGTGACGGAGCTGTTGTCATGGCTCTTGATCTTGCCCTTCACGTACTCCACCTTGGGGTCGGCCACGTAGCAGGCTGTCTTGGCGTCGAACGGCTTGTTCTGCGCCGCGATCCTCTCCCGCTCCGGCTTCCGAAGGTACGGGGCAGCCACCCCGAAGGTCTCCATCTCGGCATCGCCCATTCTCCGATCCTGCCCGGCACGGAGACACAGGCCCGGGTCCAGTCAACGCTCTTCCTAACACTTTCACTCACAATGAATTTTGCATTTCGTTTTTCCAAAGACATATTTTTGCTTCACCAAAAGGTGTCGGTGAGCTTGCTTTTAATTCTATGTCAAAGTCTTGATCAAATCCAGGCCACAGTTCACAAATGTGATATCAGTGAAGAATTTGTGAAGAAGGTATCTTTTACACAATAAAGGATTGTGGGGACAGAATTATTATATTTCACTCAATAACAATCCAACAATTAAATAAATTGTGCCTTTGCTTTCGTTTGCCTTTTTTTTTTTTTTAAGAATACGAAAGGATTTGGCACACAATCAAAATGATCAGATCTTACCTGAAAATCCAATCACAGGTGAGACGTTCTTTCTCCAGACTCTGAAAAGTCACAAACAGGCAGGGTATGGAGGTTACTCCAAGCATCCAAACAAGAAGATTCAAGTAGTTTTTAAAATGGAAATATCTTCAGAAATGTATATTTATGAAGTAAACATGCTCAGATACAGATCTATCTATATTATAATAGTTGAGATGAGAGAGAATGAAACCTGATTGGTAAACTAAAGCGAGCTTTAGACTGCAGGTCTATTGTCGTTGATCATTCACTACACAATGCAGCTGCAGAAGTACCTTCAACAACTCGGGCATCTCACACTAACAAGTCGTTGACAGCTTTTATAAGACATCACCATCTCCATATTCGGCGGTGATCAAATTTGGCACAAAAGCCCCCCTTGAAAAAAAAAAAGAAGAAAAAAAAATGGACGCCGCGTGCGGCCATTTTGTATTAAAAATCTATCTATAGCCGCATTGTGTCAGCCTCAGCGCGTTCAGTGGCGGCGTCTCCGCGCGGCTCCATTAAAAAGCAATGAGGGCTAAATGCTCCAGATTAGCGGGCTTTGGGTTCGAACCCGGCACGCCTCCTTTTCTGGGATCAGGGAAGATTAGGTCCGTTAGAGAGCGTTGCTTAAAATCTGCCCGTGGTTTTCCTGGGATCAAGAGGGAGATTAGGTCCCGTCATGGCATTTCTGAAATACAGGTCAGGGGTCAGAGGCGACAGAACACCGCCTACCGGCCCTTCATCAGGTCCCAGGGAGCGAAAAAAAAAACTCAAAAACTCAAGGAGCTGGCATCAAGATTCTCATTCAAAGATCTAAACAGCAAACAAAAGAAACAATATGACCTACCATTGGTTGACCAGGAATTGGGCCTTGGAAAAATCAAATTCAGCATTTTGGGTCACAGGGAAATGACTGCATGAACAAGGGGGTGATTGGCACTCTACACACTCAGTTCTGAAAGTGCTCCAAATTCTGAAGACACCTCAAAACTAATGGTGGAGGGCACCAAAAAAAATGCAAAAAATTTTATTCGCATAACAATACATGTCAACATGCTTACCTTCTCATAAGAGAGAACTGTAGGGTCTGTATAGATTTGCTTGTGCATACAGTAAAAATGATTAATTACAGACACTAAATAAGTTGTACAGACGACTACGATCAGGTTACTTTTTGAGCATGAACTTGCTAATTAATTTACAGTATCAGCAGGGCATCTCACAGTCACATCTCTGGCAAGTGTATGTTCCTTCATCGTGTCACAGTCTTCGCTTAGCGTTTTTCTCAGTCGATCCCATTGTTATTGAGCATCATCCAAATTTCATTCATTAATAGCGTGGTCATTGAATTAAAGGTAGTAATGTGGTTCTCTATCCTTCGGTCCTACTACAATGAAATAAACAGCGTTCTCATCATTTAAAAAATAAAATAAAATAAATAACACTTACATTTAGGCATTTAGCAGATGCTTATCCAAAGGGACACATAAGAATGTGCTCAGGCACGCATGCACACACACACGCACAAACACACGCACACGCACGCACGACAGCTCAACGCGCTGTTATCTTTTTAAAGCCCAGACCCATAGTTGTGATCCTCCCCAAGGGAGCATTCAAAATAACGGAAAGGTTACCGCTTAACCTATAAAAAGCCCCGCAGATCCACCCCAAATCCCCCGAATATATTTTTATTGACGTACCTCCATTACGCACGTCAGTTCGGAAGAGGAATGCTTTTCAACTGGACGGTTACCCCCACGCGCTGCTCCAGGGGGACGGGAGGCGTCGCGGAGGACGCGCGATGAAGAAAACGACCTTTGCGTTTCCAAACCCCATTCCTTCCATTCACGCAGGCGTAACTTCACTGCTTGGAAGGCTTACGTCTGCGTACGACTCCCAGCATATCTCTGAGTTCCGTCAAAACGACTTCAGTTCCGTCAAAACGACTTCGCTTTGTGAAGAAGGGCGAATACATCATTCAGACTAAATATTAATTGGGCTTGGGGTACGTTTCAAGCAGAGCTGGAGGTCATCCGGGTTCTTCTTGCCACCCTGCCAGGTGTCGGAAACCTGGGCCCAGGAATGCCTGTGCTTTGAGGTCCCTTTTTGAAAAACACTACAAATAAAACTGAATCTAATTGAATTGAAATCTGAATCAAAACTCTTATTAAAATTCTAAAATGCCAATGTTTACTTGGAATATGAATCAGAATTAAAATGCTAATAAAAGACTAATTGAATTGCATCCACGACGACGCAGCGTCTCCCCATGGCACTCAATCTTTATCGCTTTCCTTATTCAAAAGAAAGGGGTCCATTGGGATGGCAGGTATGCCATCCCGCCAAGTTACGCCTTGGCGGGGGCATGCCCCATACCTATACATTATAGACAACAATGAAGAAAATAAAAACAAAAGAATATTAAATTGTACTAAGTTAAGGTTATATTATTATGCATTTTTTACTTGTTAATCATAATACAGAGCCTAATATTAGAGTTCACATGGGAGTTCACAGATACACATTTTGAATGGCCATTGAATGGTGGCCAGACCTATAATGACAGGCTACATAAACAAATGCATCAATCAATTAGTTAACAAATAAATTTTACATTATGGGATGCTTTTCGTGAGAAGGAAAGCTGCCCCAGGGCACAAGAGGTGGAGGTTGTTGGTCGTCATGACAGGAATCAGGAAGACTGAAGTAGTCAGTGGTGAAAGTGTGGCTTGTGTCCTCTTCGATCCAGTGAACAAGGCTCCTCATCACTGCCACTGTGCAAGTAACATTTAACCAGGAATATATACATGTATCTGTGTATATGTCTTCCAGTATATCTTAAAAGGAAACTAAATTCGAATAGTTAACCAATCAGCATACCAAATATTGTCATATGTGAATGGATAACACTTTTATTACTTAATTACTAAATAATAAAATTTATATATATATATATATATATATATTACAAAACTATTTTATAAATGTGAGATTGAAAGATTTGAAAGTACCAACAGGCTATTCAAACTGAACAGATTTCTAACGGCTATGTCCTTCACAATAGGGTATTAAATTGACTATAATTGCTGAATTCAATAATAGCTCTTGGACTTGTCACCCATTTATTCATGCAATAACACTTTTTTTTTTTCCTGGAAGTCAATGTTGATGTTAAAAACAAGTCCACTAAAATTGTAATCCTCTCTTTCTGTCAGACAATTAGACACTAATTTATCGGCGGCTGCCACATAAATTAAGGCACTTCTTAACGTTCGTCAAAAAAAAAGCATCGCGTCTGCACCCTTTTAAAACGGCCTGATGGTCTGAGCTCTGCGCACAGCTGAGGAAGAAGCGCGAGAGCGAGGAGAGAAACACCGGGGATTATCGCAGAGAGACGCGCGCGCCGCCCCCACACGGACACCCGAAGACCGACTCCGCAGCTGGTCGCAGATCCGCCAATTGTTAGTCACAGGCTGAGAATGCGCGAATAAACATTTAACACCTGTTTCTACAGCGAGGAGTCAGACACCGCCGCGCGGATGCTCCGGGCTCCGTGCCGCGCGGCGACGCGTCGGCGATCCTTTCATGCAAAATTGGTGGCTAATTGTTCCGGCGTGTGTCTGAACGACACGACGACACAAATTTGACAGCTGTGACGTTTGTGACTTAGTATAAAGGTTAAAAAAAGTTTTTTTTTCTTAGCATAAAGGTTTGATTAAATCCTAAATTCTTCTACAGAGCTCCATATTGTTCACATACTGCAACTTATAAACACATTATTGGACCTGGGGAAAATGTATGGTATATAGTATCAGAAAGGCCATTGTTATTAAATTACAACCACAACTCTTGCAGAAATAAGCTATATGGCATGGCCCACAGAATTCACTTTAATTAACTGACAATTCTTTATATTACATAGAGCACTAATTTAGTCAGGAAAATGGCGAGCATTGTTAAGCTGAATGGCCTGTTCTCGCCATTATGTTACGTTACATTATATTACATTACAGCCATTCAGTTCAAATCTGCTGGCCATCTCGTTTGATTTATGTTTCAGGCACCAACACAAAACACAATGTCAAACCTAAAGCATGTGCATTGATTATATCATATACACCCACAGCATTTTTATATTAATTTACATGTGCGATACCCATCGGTGGCTCCAGCTCTGCTTTTAAAGCGACCTTTCGTGTGACAGATGTACAAGTCTCCAGGCTTAGGGGTTAATGTCGTGTCAAGTTCAAATTAAAAACTCTAAATGAAGCGACAGTCGGCTGAGAGTTCTCCGGCGGGTTACTGTTTATTCAGGCGGTGGGAAAAGCACGAGAGCGCAATGGAAACACTGGAGCCAGCTTTATGGTTGAAGCCTTTTTTTATTTATTGTAGTATAATGACATCGTTTGGATTCATTTTTTTTTATTGTGGAAGATATGCATTTGTCTGGTTCAGTTCCTATTTTAGGGATAGGATCAGTGCCGCCCACCAAATGTAATTCAACAATAATTATTTCTTCAAATGTCAAAATCTTTATATTATAAAACAAGATCTCGCCATTGAGGAAGTGGGAGTGTCTATGAAGAATGTGCAGTCAGATTTTGTATGCAGTTACAAAACTGCACAAAGTTATGAACCTTGATTGCTTTAGTCAAGCAATGCCAACCTGCCACTGTCCAAGCTGTAGGACTGTTGTCCTGTCTGTAGTGTGCCCTGTGCTGTCAAAGACAGTCCACAGAGTACCCTGTTTAGACGTGCAACCTCCTCATTTGTAAAATTTTGATTTGAAAAAAAAAAAAGAGTATGGTATCAGTATTACATCACAATCAGCCTGTACTGTTCATTAGTTGCCAAAATCAGCTGCGACAAGTCTTCCAAATCTTTCAATGGAAAACACAAGCACACACATGTAAATAACTTAAAACCCACTGCCAACCGACTCATCATAAAACCAAAAAATTCTCATCATATAGTCAGTTATCATTAATAACCCTGATACATAAAGGGGATGGGAATGTCATCTGTTTTTTTTGTTGTTTTTTTTAAACAATTCAAACACTGAATAAAACAAAATTGTAAGAAAGAGTGATGCTGGATAGGTGGAAGGCAAATATGTGCAGTCTATGTTGAGCGCACAGGAAGTGTGTGAGCGGCTCACAGGAAGTGCGCGTTTGCAGAGCGGCAGGCCATGGCCAGCCCTACTTGCCCTGCCTGTGCTTCCTCATGTGTGAGGCGATGCAGGAGGAGATCTCCCCGCTCTTCTTGTTCTGGCCGAAGTACTCCACAAAGCGCCCGTCCGGGCCCACCAGGTACATGATGATGGTGTGGTCCACCTAAAAATGACAAACAGGCACACGCATGAATCATGCTGTGAAAAAAAGATTTTAAAAAATAAAATCAGCCGTCAAATTTAAAAAAATCACCATTTCACCAAGGGTGTCTCATGTACACCTGCAAGTTACATTGTAAGAGGGAAAATTCAATAGCCTTTGCAAGGCTTAAAGTTCAAACTTCTTGACGAGTCCAAGAACACACTCTTGCCTGAATGTACTCTCACAGAAACAGCCGTAGGGGACTCGTTGGTTTTACAGGTGCGGGGTTAATACTGTTTAAACTCACGATGTAGTCGTTATCCTCGTCCTTGGGCCCTTGACTGTAGTACACTCTGTACGCACGGGAGACTGCCTCCACTTGCTCCTTTGTCCCAGTCAAACCAATCATCTTGGGAGAGAATTCTTCAAGAGGAACATGTAACTTGTTATTTTTAGGAGTAGTATTAGGAGAATTGGCAGACTTTTTTTCCCTTTATGCTGAGTGATTAACAGTACCCTTTAAAAATCATTTGACATTTCTGTTTACAAGTGTGCAGTTGGCTCCAAGCCCACTGGTTCAGACAGACCGATATAGGTTTCAGATTTATCTTACATAAACTTTTGTGTAGATCGTTACTTTATTGACACATGCATTGTGCCAATGATAACATTACCATAGTTATTAACAAAAACCAGATACTTCAACATGAATTCTCTTTTAATTACATTCATACCTTTCACATAGGTTGATATGGCCTCAGGAGAGTCTCTATCGGGGTCAATTGTAATGAACAGTGGAGTTAGGTTCGGTAGAGACTGTATTCTGTCTGTAAAAATAAACAGCAAACAAAAAAACCCCATTGCTTTTAAAACTTTGCATTTAATACTTGAAAAATGATATATCAGGTCAATATTTTAGACACATCTATTGCCACCTAGTGGTATTACAAATGACAATAAGAATAACAACAAAAGCCCTGCTCCAATTACAAGACCAGGCAGCAACCACACCACCAAATACGGCAGAAAACTACCGGTCCCTATTCACAGTGCATATTAAAAAGATAGCTTTCTTTTTTTACCAATTTCATCGACCACTTCGATCATCTTCTCCAGCTCGTCTGGGCAGATGTCCGGACAGTGTGTGAAGCCGAAGTAGATCAGGATCCACTGGCCCAGGAAGTCTTCGCTCTTCTTGGGCTGACTGTTGTGGTCGACCAGCGAGAAGGGACCGCCGAGAGCAGGCTTCCCCAGTGACCGTGTCTTTTCCCTCTCAATCACTACAGCAGACAGGCATACAGACAGACATGCATTCAGACAGGCAGGCAGGCAGACAGGCAGGCAGGCAGGCAGACATGCAGACAGGCAAACAAGCAGACAGGCAGAGACAGACAGGCAGGCAGGCAAACAAGCAGACATGCAGACAGACAGGCAGAGACAGACAGGCAGGCAGACAGACGTGCAGACAGGCAAACAAGCAGACATGCAGACAGACAGGCAGACAGACAAACAGGCAGGCAGGCAGACAGACATGCAGACAGACAGAGACAGACAGGCAAACAGGGAGACATACACATACAAATGAATTACAAACAATTCCTCCCCTACACATTGAATGCATTCACGTTGTGTTTAGAAGCACCGGAGGCCCTAACATCTGCACATTCACGTGCTCTTGTACAGCATGTTGAAATGGGACAGTATACTGTATGATACAGTATGTATGAAGAGCAAATCACTTATTTTTAAGAATGGCCTACTATATGCCTGAAGAGATGAAAATTGTAATTGTGAATGAAAATTACACCGTCCCCACATCAATGCCCAGGTGTTTGGCTCTGATGTGCAGACGCCCGGCTATACGAATTTACTGCACAATAACCGCCACTATTGCCAATTTCCGTTTAACTTGATAAACTTAACTATAATGGCGGAATGGGAATTTCAGGACTCACACTCCTCCTTTTCGTTCTTGAAGTACTTCATCCCCACCAGGAGCGCTCCACCGATAGCAAACGTCACTGCTAAAGACTTCCACGTCACTGGCTACTGAAATTAAGGAAGAAAAATTGCTTTCTTGCACTTTCAGCTTCGATATCTTTTGAAACGTGAATTCTGAGATGGCAATACATCACCTACAAAGCACTGAAAGCAGACCAGAGAGCAGGTGACTCTTGTGATGGGCATGCCAATGTAGTCTAGGCGAGGGCATAATCTCTGAACCCAGATGGACAGACCTAAAGACACTCTAGCCCATGAAATGTCTGGGAGAAGCACGTGCCGTAGCAAGTCAAGGCATGCCAGGGACACACTAGGTTAGAGATTTTGTTCAAAATTGCTTAAAAGGAACTGTGTCGAGTGACAACATCAGCAAAATACAGTGACTAGTAGTTTGCAGTGCCCAAGCTATTGCTGGATTTTAGCTTTCCAATTACAAAATTTAAAAAAAGAATTGTCATTGAAATTGTTTTTTCCCAACCTTGTGGTCAACCAAAATGTTCTCATCTTTGCTGATACAAGATGAAGCATCTTTAAGCGCTGTGCTTAACATATTTTTTATGCACCCTCCATTGTTTGTGGCACAAATTTGTTTGTGTGTAGCCATTTCCATGCCATAATAATGATCAGTGACGCTGTAACATGCCCTGTAATCTATAAAATGACGTTATGCCTCGGCGCGGACTTCATTTCCCATCAGCACCTTCGCGAAACGTTGCTTAATATTTTGGTAAATGTAGCACGACTTGGAAATGGATTACGTCTGGAGTACGTACCCCAGCTTTTCTCTTCCATTTGTTGCCAGACTTTGGTGGCGGAGGAGTTGAATTGAGTGATCTGTAGCTGTAACGCAAAAAGCTTTTCTGGAGTGCCCTGCACGCGAGAGTCTTGTTGACCTAGGGGAAGCAAGATCAGCAAATGCAGTATTGACGACGCAAAAGTACAAAAAGCTATGTTCATTTCCATGTGTCACGCAAAAAAATGTGTGATTCTATGGGTCTAAGCGTTGTCTAACACATATTTAACGTATAGTAAAGCGAATAGTAAAATAATATAGCAGTTCTTACCGGTGCATGTGATCCACGGACCGAGAAAACTGGACATGCACACGCATTGCCCCTCAGTGACGTTAGAGTACTAGTACTAAAGCCACATATAATGTGAGTATTTAAATTATTTTGTAAAACAGCACGACTGAGCAAACGCAATTTAAAATTCTGGAAACAAACGAGCGGCGTTAAACTTAGCGCCATGATGCTGGGTGCCCTAGTCACGGCGCTTTTTCATAAAAAAAGGAACTGCGGAAGTAGAACTACAGAAGGTTATTTGAGGCAGGCAGTCAGCACATCGATAGTGTCACAAACTCTCCTAGAGCTGATCCTGTATACTGTATACTCAATATAGTGTATACTGTATATAGAGCTGTATACTCAATAGTTCAGATAGGGATCAGTTATACAAACCGGTCCTGGATTTGTATAACTCATCCTAGAGCGGTTGCGATTGAAGATAAAACCTGACAGTGTTTCTTCCTCTGTCAGCTTCTGGTTCCGGTTTACGCGCGAAGGATTCTGGGGATTTGTGTTTTACAAGAGGCTTTCGCATTTGCTATCAAAGTAGGGACTATTGCCGTTTGAGACGCAATATACAGTCTCTCCTGTTTCTTCACTCTTGTTGTTATTGCTTTGACTTACAAAGTGAAACCACCCCATGGCGAAGACATTAACCTTGCCAAAGAAATGGCACAAGAACTAGACTAGCAGGGCCAACGCAGCCTAGGTGAATAAATGGGTAAGAGGCCATATTGGCCCATTGGTAAATATATAGTTTACATAGCAGTCAGCACCGGAACCACTGAATGTAAAAACCATGTCTTGCACACCAGTTATTGCAAGGTGTCCTTTATTTTAACTTGTTTTGAACATTTCTCAAAACCTCAAGAAAAAAATAATTGAATATAGAATCTGCTCCAGGTTGTTTCGGGTTCTTAACACTGACTAGAGATCTGCTATTGTGCTTTTAAGCACATAATTGAGTAAATATGCCTCTAGCCACCTGAAGAGATTGTGCAAAGTTTACAGTAGAAAATATGTGAACTTCAGAATACAGACATCTGCCATGTAAACAATGTTTGCAATTACTTGAGAGTAGGCAATATTACAGGCATTCATTACACAGAACAAGAACTACACTCTTTAACCGACTCTCTTTATGTGGGAACCACTGATTTGAAGTTTCTGGCAGTTGATCATTTTACTGGTCAACTTGTATACTAAAATGCTGACCAATGCAAAAAAAATCAGGCACTGTGCATTTTAATTAGCAGGCAGTTGCTCTTTGGTACTTCCTGTGACTTGGTTTATTGACAAGTGATTAGGAAAGATAATAATCCTTGTTGATAATGGCAGTCACAATCTTTCTTCCTTGCCTGTTTCAGAGTTTATGTATTTAATTTTTGTCCCGCTGGCCTAAAGAGCTGTTTTGCAGTGTTCAGGCCAAGCAGACCTCAGGTCTTTGTTGATGTAGTAGTACAGCCATGCCACAAAGGGGAAGACGGTGATGGCAGTTGCAGTGCATACTCTGAGAGCACCAATCGGATTTCTGGAATGAGGGGAAAAAAAAAACAAATGTGATTGGACAGTGACATTTTACCCCTCTATGGCTTGATTCTGGGCAGCTGATATACTAGCAGAACAAATTAACCTGTGGCCTCTATATCACCCAGATTGTTGTCAGGGAAATAAATATTTAAAATTTTCACTTTGTGACAGTTGTGAACACAAAGGCATTTCTATGTTTATTAAACATGAGAATTACACATGAGAATGTTAGACGTTTCATTAAAAAAAAACAAAAAAAAACGGATGTTTCCAATTAGCCAGGACTTTGCTATTTCTTGTAGAGCAACAGAAAATCCTCACCTCCCAGAGTGCCTACACAGGAGGAGCCAGACCATCGTCAAAGCCAGCCCAGAGAATTCTCTAAACAGCAAGGACGAGGAAATTAACTTCAGTAAAAACTGAAGGGAGAAAAACTGACACCTCTCTGGTGTAAGCCTTACACACACAGGCCATGCAATGGCTATTATGGTGTGTGATGTATAAACCTGAGCGCACATGGCTAAGGTACTGTATGCCAAGTGATGCATGTATGGAGCATGGAGCAGAGGTGTTCAAGTTGATAGACCGCTTCCCAACATAAAGTGAAATCAGTATTTATTTATTTTTTTCAGTGTACCTTCCCTCCTCTTGCTGGAAGACATCCTTAATGCGTTTTTGGTAAAGGACCCAGCCCAACATGGAGGCCACAGCTGCGGAAATCAGCGTGTGAAGATCTGCAAGCCTCCTCCATAGCGATGCCTCTGCAAGAAAAGTGTCTTTCAATGCACTGTGTGTAGACCTTTATACAAAAAAGATGTCAATAATTACACGCTGTATGTTTTATTTATTTATTTAGTTTAAAAAATGCAACCAAATACCTGTTATGTGTGGATTGAGGCTTATCAATAAGCATAAACCTGCGGGAATCGTATAGGCAGCCTGCAAAGACACATTTGGACAGTCGAAATGCAGTTGCGGTTAGTGACGAATTAAAGTGATTTGGCGAAACTCTGTACCCAGTTTCGCAATTCCTCCTGTAGCCTTATGCGTGAACCCTCTGACATTACGATGAGCCATTCAGAGGATTAAAAAAAACGGAATCTGTGAATTAATTCAAAGAACTAACCCCCTTAGTTCTACGATTTCTCCATCAATGTAGTTAAATATAGACGGGTAATCTTACCATCCACAGGCCAGCGTCGGGATCATTTATCTGGATGGAAATAAAAATCAGACAGCTTAGTAGCCCAAATTTGTGCCAATACACTGCGCCAGATCCACTAAATCATATTTGGTTGTTAGTTTCCTGTCATCCCATCAAACAGCGGATTTCCCTGAAACTTCGCAGGAAATCGCAATGTGCGCTCGCGACAATTGTCTAAATTCAGCGTCTTGCCATTTCAAAACTGTTGCTGTAGAACGCAGTGTTTATGTTTTTAAATTATCCATCAACTAGAAAAAAAATTAAGCGAGCAAGCTAACAAGCCTATACAGCTGTCAAACTATGCTTTCAGAAAGTTGCACGTTACTTGCCTGTACATAGCTCGCTAGAGAAAAAAAGAGACACATGCATAGGTTGCAAGATCTCCACATTATTCTCAAACACTGATTTGATCCTGGGTGTTCTGTCATTTTCCCATTTTGCTTCATTTTTATTGTGCATCGGAGGGGGAAATCGTCCCCAGCAGTACGCAAACTTTCCTCGCTTTAAATAAACTTCGAACCCGAAGTGGATCACGTGTACCATGATGGTGTACTCCGGGATTTGAAGTTCCTTTACCGAGAAGCTTTCCCTTGGACTCGAACCACCGAGATGTACATGAACGACGTTAAAGTTGGTTCTGATTCGCAGTTCTTGATTAAAAATTTCTGGTTCACTTTAAATCGATTGCATTATGCAAATTTCAGTTGCCTCTTTAAATTAGCATGACACAGACAAAGTAATAATAATAATAATAATAATAATAAGATGCCTGAAAAAAGTTACTAGGAAGCAGTTGATTTTACCAATGAGATTTGGACTGCGAAAAGGTTTCTGTGCCCCTTATGTAATTAACTACCTCAAATTAAATGAAAGATGAACATATAGCTGCGTATTTTACATCTTAGACTGTTTTAGAAAGTTTATTTTATTAAATTTATTTTTATTTAGTCGCGTTATCAAGCCAGGTATGTCAGTTATGGGCAAGGCGAACAAGGTTTCAACAGCCTATTTAGCTGTTATTTTGAGACAGAAGACAGAAGGTTGTATAATTTTGTTAAATTCCCCCCACTTCCACCGCACATATCTTATGATACAAGGGATTTAAGGATTCCCCCACCTCAAAAACTACAACTTAACCCCCTGATGATAACCACTAACCACGGAGCCCCTCCTCAGGCCACAACACATAATGAATACAAATAAAAAGGATTTATTTATGTGGAATGTGTCTTGTGAGGAAAGAGAAGCATGTGGCGCTTTTCTTCGTTACCTAATGAAGGCCATCTTTCAAAAAACAACAACTTTTTTTAGGTTGAAAGACTCAAATCATTGCACAAGTCATTCATCCCACGTTCTCATGTCTGAAAATTCAAAGGACTACACGCAATCTGTTGTTCTTCTTTTTCGGCAGTTGGAATTTCTGCAAATTTACTGGCCTCATCAACTGCCTCCCTGCTTGTTACCTAGGCGACTGAATGCAGGCGGTTCTCCCTTGGGGCGACGGTGGTGCAGCTGAGCAAACATTGCCCTCTGGTGGCCGGTGGTGGAAATTCACACGCCCCAAACAACCGTGGCTCGGTAGTCGGAGTTGTAGGTGGTTTTGTCGTGGAAGGCGGCCTTGGGCAAGCGGATCTGATCCCTGGGCAGGATGAGGAAGCGCCTGCTCCCCTCCTGGGTCCTGAAGTCCTGCCCGTAGCTGGTGGAGAACTCAGTTTTGCCCTCGGGGCGAACATATTCGGGCCTGTACCGCTGGGGAGGCGGGACCAGCCACATTCTCAGGTTCTCCGCGGGGGCCTCGCGGTTGGAGGCCTTGCGGTTGGGGGTCTCGCGGTTGGGGACCCCGCGGTTGGGGGCCTTGCGGTTGGGGGCCTCAAAGGGGCTGATGCCGAGCCTCAGGCTGTCCGGGGGCCTGGCCGAGGCGGCCGGGTCCCCTTGCAGGCCCCTGAAGTCCCGGGCGTAGGACGTGGCCGGCCGGTCCGTCCTCGGGACGGGACGGGCGTACGTGTCCCGGCGCGGCGGGTAGGACGGGGCCACCTGCCAGGCCCGGTACTGGTCCCGGTACTCCGTGGTGGACGCGAAGGGGCAGGTGCTGACCTTCAGGAGGTCGGGCGGGCGGGCCGACACGGCGGGCCGCCCCCAGCGGCCACGGTAGTCCTGCGCGTAGCTGGAGTCGCGGCCGGAGGGTGGGTCGGCGCCGTCGGGCCGGGACGCGTCCCCCTGCCGGGACGTCCCCGACGCATAGCTGGAGAAGCGGCGGTAGTCAAACGCGTTCTCGCTCCGTCGGAACTCCCCGAGCTCGGGGTCGAGCGGGACGCTGGCGGACGGCGAGCGGACAGAGGACGGGCCCGGCTGGGGCTGGCCGATCCAGGAAGGAGCGGCGGTCGTCGGGGCGGTCGTCGGGGCGGTCGTCGGGGCGGTCGTCGGGGCTGTCGTCGGGGCGGTCGTCAGGGCGGTGGCGGTGGCGATTGAGCCGCGGGAGCCTATGAAGCTCGGCCGCACGCTGTTCGCCGTCCTGAAGCGGTCCTGTTTTCCCGCAACCCAGCGACGGTACCCTTCAGCAAGCACGAGGCAGAACATTCATCACTTTGTCAGTCATAAATATTTATATGTTACACATTGTAGAAATCACCAGAGATGATTGACAAACAGGATAATACACAGTTTTTTTTTAATACTTTGTTTTTTTTTACACTGTTGCCAAAGGAAAGGTTCATACCTGAGTACATAGACTGAATGTCCATCATTCCTTACTATACTTCATTCTTCTCTTGTCTTCTCACTTTCGCTGGAGCAAAAAACCCAAAATCAATCAATCAATCAATCAAACAATATTTCTGTGCAGCACCATTTGACAACAAGCTGTCACACAGCACTTCAAAATGGAGCGAATTTATTTATTTTTTAAAACGTAAAAACCAAGTGGTTTTTTTTTAAAGGTGATCAAGCAGAACTTCAGGACAGAGTAAGACAAATAGATGGGCCTTATTGTTACACAGGTGTTTACAAGTTCTCTAACTCTGCTTGAAACTTTGTGACAGTTGAGATGGTAAAGTAAAGGGCTACATGTATTCATTCATTTTTACCTTAAGTACAACACATGCACATTTCTATCAAGAAAACTTAGATAAGTAGATAACGGATACTACAAGACATGCAGGCTATTTCTCCTAAAATTCCAATAGATGCATATTTCTCTCAGCAGAACTGCAATACGTACAGTGACGTCAATACACAAGGTAATCTGACATCATGCTATTATTCCACATTCAAACATTCGCCTGTCACGCTTTCTATTAATGAGGGGATGCAACGCTGGCTAATTAGCCGGCCATCGACTGATTGTGCGTCCGAATCCATCAGGGTTAAATGCTTTCAGTAAGGAGACCTACCCAAAGAATAAGCGCGCGGAGCGCCCTGTTTCCCCGTTTATTTGAACTGCTTTCTGAGGACTGGTGGCCTCCATGCGTTTTCATGAATGAACGGATAGGCTGGTTTTAAGCGTCTTCTGGACGAATGGAATGTGACGGCATATGAGCCTTCTATGACGTAACTAGAATCAAGTAGTAACTGGGCGAACACCCCAAATGCTGAAATGAATCCACTTGCATTTGGTGGGGGTGTCCTAGGTAGAATTATTCCAAAAGTTCCATAAATTTTAATTAGTTTATAGCAATAACGTGTTTATAGCAATACCGCTCGTTGCAAATGCTCGCTGTATTTGTTCATTTGCTGCTCATGTTAAATTGAGTGGGGAGCTGGTGCGTCATGAATCAATAATGTAGTATTGAACTGTAGTGGACCAATTGAATACATCTTATGAATTAACTGAATTAAATAAAATTCAATAATAAACTAACGATATTTCCCATTACTATCAGAAATTATTTTGTTAGGAAAAACAGCACTTGACGGTCGCACTTGAACTTACGTCATTAATTGAAACATCTCGCGAGAGAAGGACAGCGCAGGTTCAATTAGTGCAAGGTGTGTGGCGCGTCCGACTACGCTCCAGAGAATACCTGAATTTCTTTGGAAGTAGTTGAAACGTTTCATTTAGCATAGCTTTAGAGGCTTCTTGTCGTTTGTTATATCCTTTCCGTGGACTGCTGGAGTCTACCGGTTAGTTTGCGGCAAGCCGTCTAGACTTGCTTCAGGTGTATTTAATTCTTCAAGATTGGTAAGAGCAAAGGCTTGACTCCCAACAACCGCTCATAATCTTCGTGTTAGGTTTACGATGGCGTCACTGGAATTTGAACCTAATAAGGTTTGTGCATGTCCATTCTCCTTCATAGGCGCTTTCCCCAATGGGTACAATGTTTTCATGCGTTTCCATTATGCACCCGTTTCACCACGTATCATGCGTTCAGATGAAATGACAGCATGCACGGTATTCTGCTGGAAAATCCAATACGAATGAATAATTAGGCGCTTCATCTCAATATGTTGGTGCGTTGCTCTTTTCTGATAGAATGTGGTTGCCAGACTGGCTAATCTCCCCTTGGTCAGCTCCACCTGCAACCTGTTGTCTTTCGCGTACTGCAACACCAAGGACAACCACCCCTACCTGAGGTCCGTGTGCGAGGTGGCAGAGGCAGGCGTGAAGACGCTGACATCGGTGGCGCTGACGCAGGCTGGCCCCATAATCGACAAGCTAGGGCCACAAAGTAAGGCTAGCTCTCTACTTTTTCTGAAAAACTGGTGGCATGTGAAAACAGTTTAAAACCGCGGTCGTGGCGTCAAAATCCTATTCACGCAGTCCTTAAAATTACGCGTTGACGTACTCGCCCTTTATTCTTACGGTAATACGGTAGAATTTAAGTGATGCTCTGCACTTGAAATTACATTTTAAGTACCCTTTCCTGTGGTTACCATTTGTAGTTTATGCAGTTCATCAGAATCACCGTTTTCCCCCGCTCCACTTAATCATCAACCATTGCCAAGGCAACTGCCTCACCTGTCACCATAGCCTTGAGCCCAGCAGCTCTGAGATGTATATAGGAAGGCACTTTTTAAAAGGTCCACAGGTAGAAATACCTGCTGTTAGAGAAAGCAACCTCGTCTGGCCTTCGACATACCAGTGTCACAGTCACCCAGAAAAATTTTGTGTAGTTTAGGTTCCATAGAAATGTGTATACATTTATAATAATTATTATTCACACTGTTACTAATAACCATAATCACTTTTAGAGAAGGAATGTTATCATGTGATACACCGTTTGTTTGCCTATAAATAGTTTTTTTAATTTGCCTTTCTGGGGCTGGAGTTGGTCATTTGTGTTCCCCTTCCACAGTTGCTGCTGCTAATGATCTGGCCTGTAAAGGCCTGGATAAGATAGAGCAGACCTGGCCCATCGTGCACCAGCCCCCAGAGCAGGTACTGCATCAGAGTGCCCTGCTGCCACTGCCGCTGCTGCTGCCGCTATCGGCATCACTAACGGAAAACCCTGTTATTTGCAAGTGTTCTGGTTTGAGTACAATCCCAGATCCTCTGTTACAGGATGAAATTCTGAGGGAGTGTGGGGGGGGGGGGGGGGACAGGACTTATACATACTGTATTTGAGATATGGCAGTGTACCCAAATCTTTGTATTGGGGGGGGGGCAGGACTTATACATACTGTATTTGAGATATGGCAGTGTACCCAAATCTTTGTAGCTTTGCATTAAAAAAAAAAACAAAAACTATTTTGGTACTATAATTTGGCAGGGTGACTTGTAACTGAGAGCTGCAAGCAAGCACAAAAACAATGGGTTTTGAACAATAGTGCAGAAATGAGTTGTGTGAGATGCACTGCTACGGAAAAGAGCAGTCTGTCAGATTTCATTATTTCCTGCAAGATGGAGGAATGCTTAAAAATAACAGGGGTGACTGAAACTCTGGTGGGGTAGATTACAGCTGAACCTGTAATAAGAGTCTTTGGCCAGTAGATGGCACTGTGATCGCACCACAAGATAGAGAGAAAACTAGTAGACTACAGAAAACTAGCAAACTGTAAACTGGAGAAAAAAACTAGCTTACAGCTTGCTGTTGAATGATAGTGTGTGCAGTCAGTGCTGGGTATTAACAACCTAGCAAGGTTTACTGTCGCTTAAATGTGATGTAATCAAACCTGCTATGAACTGGTCAGAGAGTTGAATTGTCATTATTGTATATCCCCTGAATGAGCTGTAAATGTTTCCATTACTCAAAAACTCAAAACTTACTTCAGAGCTGCTTGTTCTCTGTGGATCGGTTATCCCTCAAATCTGTCTGATACGCAGCTCCCACTGATAAACTACCAGTACACCATCAATGCAAAAGAGAAAATAGCGCTTGGTCTTCCATTGATCTATTTGACTTTCTGACCCACTTAACCTTGACATCTGATTAAAAAAAAATATATATATATTTTTTAAAGCATCATTCTTATTGGTCACCTACCCTCATGTGACTCCTGCCCCATATGCAGGTCGCCACCAGCGCCATGGCTATCGTGATGGGAGCCAGGGAGGTGGTTGCCATAACGACGAACGGTGCCCGCGAGGCGCTGTTGTTCACGCTGGCGGGGGTGGTGGAGCGGGCCCGGGGGGCGGTGCTGGGCCGGGTGGAGATGACCCGCGAGGCGATCGGCGGGGGGGTCCGCACCGTGATGGGCTGCCGCGTGGCCCGCCTGGTCAGCACCGGCGTGGACTCCGCCCTCAGCACCTCAGAGACGCTGGTGGACCAGTACCTGCCCCTGACCGACGACGAGCTCGGTGAGCCCTGAAAAAAGCCCCCAAAACCAGTCTCCAGCCACGCCCACCTGGCCATTCAAAATAGTGTACAGGGAGAGGTGAGGGACACATCTCCTGATTTAGCTTGCGTACCAGAGATGGTCTCTCTCTCAGGTGGGCATCATTAGTTATAGACATGAGGGGTTATCTTGCTCATAATGAGCTACTGTAAGCGGTATATTTCTGCAAAGAATGGAACATTTAGATTCGAATGAAATCATCTCTGAATGATTTTGGGCTCCCAAGTCTTTAATTGGTTGGTTCTCTTTTTGTTCATGGGGAAAGACCTTTTAAACTGGCCTTCCTGACCTTTATTACTGAAATTCCCCAGTCTGTGCTGACCTTGAATGGGTCCAGAGCATTAAGCAAACGCCTCTCTCACAGCATCACTTTGCATGACGCCACCCTTTCCCTCCTGCAGAGAAGGAGGCCAAGACTGTGGAGGGGTTCGACGTGGCCGCCAAGCCAAGTTACTACGTGCGGCTGGGCTCCCTCTCCACCAAGCTGCGCAAGAGGGCCTACCGCCAGGCCCTGGCCAAGGTGCACGAAGCCAAAACCAGGAGCCAGGAGTCCATATCCCAGCTGCACCTCACCGTGGACCTGGTACGTCCGGCCACAGGCGCTCGCTACCGGTTAACACCTAGCGCGAGGGAAGGGGAGGTTATGACCTCACATATCAGTACAAGCATGCTAGGTTGCGTCTGCATATCCTGACCGGACACATGACATTGCAGTGATACTGCAGGCTGTGATTGGGGGTGGGGGACCCCAAGTTAAGAACGTCAGAGAGTGAAATGTTAGCCACTCATCAATTGTTCACCACATCAGCAGCTGCTGCAGCCTCTTTACTAACTGCTGCTCTGAACACATTTCACAATCATATTGGAAAGGTGGGAAGATCAGGATTGCTCCCAACACCTCAATAATGATCTTTTACCATAAACGAGAATGATACTGATGATGTTGAATTAGAGCGAACTCAAGCAGGCTGGTCTTGGCCTCTCTCCTCCCAGATTGAGCACACCAGGAGGAACGTGGGAGCCCTGGGTCAGTGGAAGAGCAGCGGCCATGATGGAGATGTGCAGGTATTCACAGGAAGTTCTGCTCCGTTCTCAACAAGAAAAAACATCTCCCCTAGGCCGCTGCAGTCCTTCAGACGAGCGGGTGGAGTTAAATTCTTAAATGAAAAGGTGTTCCAAAAGTGAAATACTAAGAGGGAAAAGAGAAATGAGTGAAAGTATAAGGATTAAAATACTTTTTCATTAATTGAATTGGCACAACGGCTAGCAATTGCATGGTGAGCAGCAGGTGGTGCTTCATAAAAACACCAGCAATGAACAATGGCATATTGTGAAATAGTGATTTGTTTAATTTGTATTTATATAAACCCACGGGTGGTCATCCTTGGTCCTGGACAGCAACAGGGTCTATTTATTTTTGTAACAAAACCCAGCAGACCCTGCAGCTCACCTGGGCCAGGAAGGTCTACCCCCTGGTTTGAGCTGTATGACTCAAACTGGGATAAAGGTGTGTGTGTCTCACTGCTCCCCTGTATGTGTGGATAGTAACTGGTGTACTGCTCCTGTCCCCTGCCATCTGACCCCACCCTTTCCTGCCCCCCCCCCCCCCCCAGCGCATGGAGTCCCGCACCCTGGCCATTGCCCGCAGTCTGACCCGCCAGCTGCAGAACACCTGCCTGTCCCTGGCGCCCAGCCTGCAGGGCCTGCCCCAGAACATCCAGCACCAGGCCCTGTCCGTGGCCCTGTCCGCCTCCGAGATCTACGCCAACTTCAGCGGCGCCTTCACCTTCCAGGACCTGTCCGACGGCGCCCTGGCCAGCAGCCGGGGCCAGCTGGCCCGCATCAAGGAGTCCCTGGACGGGGTCATGGACTACCTGGTCAACAACACGCCGCTCAACTGGCTGGTAGGTCCCTTTTATCCCCGGGCAAAGCCTGGCCCCGCCCCCGACCCCGGCCATGACCCCACGACCACCCCAAACCACAACCCCGGTCACGCCTCCGATACTGACCCCGCCCCTGACTCCGCCCCCAACTCCACCCCCTCAAAGCCCCTGTCCAATGGGCAGGTGAAGATGTGGGCCGCGGAAGAGAAGATGCCGCCACTGATGATGTAATCGTTTGTCACAGAGTCCCCCCCCTGGAGACTTGCCGGTCTTGTGTCCAGCTCTTTATTGCAAAAAAGGTTACAGGTTTAAAAAATTTAGTTTTTCAGTTTAATATAAGTTTTTGAAAAGCAAAATTAAGGTGTTACCCCTTTTGGCAGGTGTTTCACAGACCTAAGATTAGGTTTGATGTCACAGCTGGCTAAGTCGGTTCCAGATTTTTTGGCTAGTCAGGTTCTGTGAAGCACCATGAAGTCACGTCTTGTCCTTAGTCCAATGACCTCTGCTATCCAATGAGAGCTCCTTTTGATGAAGTCAGACATGTGATGTCATTGTTCTGGGCCGGCTCCCCATCCAGCCCATGATTAATGTTAATGTGAGAGTTTGGTTCTCATAGTGGGTGCCACCATTGTGAATATTTTCCTTTTGTTTTCCTTGTCACGTATGTGTGCCTTGGTGCCATGGAGGTAGGGGGCGGTGTCGTTTAAAAAAAATGTAAGGAAATGACATGGGATTGTAATTTCAGGAACCCATCCACCCTGTGAGACGTGTTGTCCTTGTGCGAAATTAGCGGCTAGTTAATACGACGTTCCCTGTGTATTCCATAAATAATAAATTTGTGCACAATAATCATAATAAATGAAAACGCATCTAATCTGTGTCATTTGACTGCTTTGGACCGTTTAACATCATGCCCCCCCGGTTTGGTTTGGGACAGGGGGTGATAATGGAAGGGGGTGGGGCTTCTCAGGCTTAATATGGTGCATTGTAATGCAGACAAAGAATACAAAAATTTTTAAATTGTATTGAAAGCAGACGGTGCCTCTGCTTAGCTGGAGAAGAGGCTATTGTATGCCACCTTGAAACCCATTCCTTCCATCAGTGTGAGATTGTGCCCACCAAAATATCTGATCTGGTTTTCTTTTTACTTCTTTTTTTGAAATTATTTTTTTATTTTTATAAAGATTTGGAAAAGTTCTATTCAGTTTGGTTCTTGATTGGATAGTGATATGACACGTTCACCATCTTGGGGTTGAGCTGTCACCCTGACAAATCCCGTAAAAAAAATCTATATTGCTAGAGGATTCTGACAGCAGTGGAATTTAACTACATACAGACCTGTCCGTTATATATATAAATATTAATATAAATATTTTTTTAAATCTTCCCTGAGAATGGCTCATGCTCGGCTCTCTCTCCCGTTGACAGGTCCCCGATTTCACCTTCCCTGACCTCGCTCCCGAACCCGAAGGTTTCCAGGTCGAGGAGAGCGAAGTGCCTTACGGCTTCTCCTACACACAGGGCGCCCTGTACACTGCCTGTGTGCCCCTTTAAAATGCCCCCCCCCTTCCCCCCCGTCCCGTCCCACCCCTTTGTCCCGGCAACCTGTGGGATTTTTGTTTTTCTTCATTTACTTTTGTACAATTGTTTTTGAGGCACTGGTTCAGGAACTTAAATAAAGTAACTTGCATCTGATTAGTCTCGGCCTGGTGCTTGAGCCCCATTGCGTGGAGCGGAGGACTGTTTTTAGGGTTGCACAGGTGAAGGGACCCTGGGGACGTCACCGTACGTTTTGCGACCCGACCGCGCGAACAGGCCCTTCGCCACCGGAGAGGGTTACATGAACAAGGTCTGAATGGGGGGTGGCTGTGGATTTAAAATTGGGCAGCTCTCGTTATTTGGAGTAATTGTGAGAAACGGTGGTGCATTTCAGTCAGCCAGCTGGCTTGAAAAGAAAACAAAATGGGTATTAAAAAAAAAAAAAAAAAAAAAAAGATGTGGCGTGCATGAAATAAGGTGTTTACATAGCACAGTAACGATGACGTTAAGATTATTTTTTGGCCGGACCGCAACAGCGGGGCCAGCCCTATAAACGCGAATGTCTGAGACTGACTGACTGACTGCGTGATGAAGTTACACCATTGGTCGTATAGACACGTATACCACTGACTATCCCTGTGACAAATTGGCCACAATTTCGCACACCCATACACGGTCCAGCCATATACTAGGTTTTGACCTGGTCTTGTTTACTTACGGTTCTATTTTCCCCTGCTCTAGAAGAATCCCTGTGTAGGCTGATTTTCATTCCAACCAATCCACCTTAACTATGGTTATTGAAAATGAGGTTTAAGATACATTTCTGCTGAAAGAAATATTCACTCTCTTACACTCTTCTTGTTAAAAAAAAAACAAAACAATTAACTGCTGCCTATACTCTCTCTCTCAGGAAGTGTTAAAGTTGGATTCTCAACACTGGACCTACTTAGAAGGTCATAGGTCTGCTGTCTTCACGTTTAGTCAGCGCTAAGATAAACCCCTCCCCTGGCTTTCCACATCAGCAACCTCCATCCGTGCTTTTTGCACACACTTCGTCCAGTTCCTGTTTTGCTACACGGGCGCACACGACCTCGCAGGGAGATTTACGTACTTGGTTCGGAGGGTTTGAACCGCACGGTTGTGGAATGCTGTCGCGCGCATCTGCCACTGCACGCCAGCAGCCGGATTGAACCGAGAAAGCTTTCCGGCTACAGCACAAAGAGATGTGCCGACGTGTGCGGGACATCCAGGAGAGGTTCAGGTAACAATTAAGCGCCGCTTTCTGTTCGCTCCACAGCACTTAAGCGATACCGTAGCATACTTCTCTGGTGAACACTCGGACCAACACGATGTTTCACTGGGATGCTGTTAGTCTCAAGTGCCGGATAATTTTCTAAAATGCTGAATCCAAGCCACAACAAGCAATGTTTTGTACCGTTGACCAGATACATTTCCTGTGTGATTAATTACCCCGAAAAGTTCTTCAGAACAATTGAAACGAGAACCAGGAATGCTTGATGTCCCAGGGATCTGGATAGGTAGCCTGCCTCTCCCTGGTGACCACAAGAGGAACCGTGTAAATCATTTGAACACCAGTCTAATATCAATGCTCATTGGATGCAGATGTGTGCATTAATCATTTCTGCATTTTATTTTTCTATTAATGCACTATCACTGTCGTGCGGTGCAATCGTAACAGAATTGTTTAGCTCATCTCGGAATATTGAACACGGAGAATGAAACAAAAGAGAAAACTTAGTCGCCAAAAATACGTCTGCACGAAGCAGTTGTTCCAAGTGGACGTGCTATTATAGTGATAACGGGACAGTAACGGAAACGAGTTCCGATTATTTAAATCGCGTGGGCTTTTGATCTGCGCAACGGGGACGGTCGTGCCGAGTCGTTCCTGAAGTGCACGACGGCCAAAGCAGAACTGCCGTCATGAAAATCAGCACAAAACTTTTTCAGGGCAGCTTCGCGTTTACCCTTAGTATGACTTGTCTCCTTTGAACTGAAACTCCGTTAGTTCATCCATCATCAGCGCACTTTTCTTTGCTACTACGTTCGTACAGTCATCTGTTGCACAGGTACATGCGAAATCGAAAACGCTGCAAACGCAAGCGTGAGACTATTATAGTCGTTGTGCTTTTTATGTTTTCCTGGAACCCACGAGTGTAATTCATCTGTAAGCAATTTCGCTTCAGAATTCAGTCCAACGGCTCCATTTCAGCCTCGCACGGTTCTGTTTTAACGAATATCCAAAATAATTACTGGGAAAGGACCGACACGTTGTCGCATACGTGGCTACACTTAAAGCTGTTTTGCACCTGCATTTTTAAAGACATCAAACACCTTCAACAACTCTAACATATCGAAATATTGGCTGTAAGCCTAATGAAAACTGACACACACAGTGGTGCCCAGGGCCAATTTTGAGGAACCCTGGGCTTACTGCGTGCGTTCACGTGCAAACAGACGCGACCATATCCCGCGGGAAGGGGTGCGACTCTTAAAGAGTGCAGCATGCCTTAATATATAGGCTACGTCCCACTGACAGATCCACATTAATTACTGCCGGGCAGGTTGCACGTTTTCCTCTTTTTCCGTTAACCGTCTTTTTTTAACAGTGTCTCTGTAAAAATGGTTATACAAAGAAAATTGAAGTGTATCAGATGACGTGACCTGCCGGAATAACGCGGTCGTGGGGACAGCTGTTGCGAACTTCGTTTCTATACCCCGTTGCAGCTGTGCACCCACATCCATTGTTAAAAAAAAACCATTCTTCTGAGAGATAGCGCAAAGCCAGCCCCCACTTCCTCCCATTGGGCAGTCTAGCAGCTCCGCGCAGAAATGACCCTGGAGGAGTGCGCTTGTAGTCACAGCAGGTCTGGCCGGGGAGCCATCGCAGCACGCTCGCGGCACTTGTGCAGGGGCGCGGGATGGACCTAACCCCCACCCACCCGGAGCGCCGGCTGGAAGTGGTGCCATTCCATGGGAGACCATTGAACCACAGACAATAAGTCTGCACCTGTTTCCCTGGCAGGTCGGGAAAGCGTTCTTCCTGTTTACGGTCGTCTGGGAAACAGGATCAGAAAAAGGATCTTTCATACATACGCTTGTGCTGCAGCAGATGAGCCTCAGGCTTCATTGCACCGCTTATGAATTACATCACAAGCGGCCAATAAGTCATTATCGTTATTACTCGTGCGCTTAATAGGCCGAGTCTCAGCAAGAATCTTCTGTCACCGTAAAATCAGCAACCAATGAAGACTTAAGAATCCAGGTCATGTGACATAAGTGCAATCAGCTCTTTTAATTGATAAATTAAGTGCTGAGTACACCTGAAGGGCACCAGACCCCGTGGCCCTCCGAGCCCCTGATTCAAGGCCCCATGGGGTGGAGGTTAAGATGAGGGACAGGGAGAGGAAGAATTACAGCGTTTTCTATAAAATCTGACATGTTTGCGGGTGTTTTTTGCGGCAGCTTCTGGAGAGGAATCGGTTCCCTTTAACAAGTTCCGTTTAATTCCTCTCCAAAGCACACATTCATCCACTCTGACCAGCCGGGTTTCCTCCTTGTGATATTTGCATTTGTTGAAATGTCATTCAGTGAAGGCTGTTCAGGAACCCACCGCATCAATGAATGAGATTTTTTTTTTAAATGAATGTGGCTTATTAATACTCAATTTAAAAAAAGAAGTTTTATATTTCCACAGCTGTGGCACAGAGTCCATGTAAACCACAGAAATGTCCCAGTTCAAAAGGTATGGAGTCAGAGTTGAAAGAATTGATATTACTGTGAGGCCATCATCTTACTACAGTCAAGGGTCCATTACCATGCTGTGAGGCTAACTGAATACAGTCGAGGGTCCAGTACCTCACACAGACTAAAGAGTCTGTGCCAAATGAATCCCTGGCTGCTAAATTCTTTCATGGCTAATGATCTCGAATGGGCGCCGCAGTGGCTAAACCAGAAGGTGCCAGAGCCAGCCACGGCCGGCCGCCCGCCCCACAGTGCAAGTGCAAATCATTAACATCGACCAGAGATGGGAATCTTTCAGTTGACTAGGATGTCATTGCACAGTAGCGACCCCTGCTGGTCGAATGGACACCAAGAATGCCGCCTGTTTAGGCTGCACGAGTGTCTCCCTCTGACATTATTACAGGTGCTCTTATCCAGAGCGACGTACATTGTGTCCAGATATACAGCTGGACACATACTGGAGCACCGTAAGTACCTCGCTCGACAGTACAACGGCAGTGTCCTACCGGGAAATCGAACCTGCATATATATAGGTTACAAGACCATCTCCTTAGCCATTATGCTACACTGCCGCCCGTGTCTGTGCCAGCCCAATATGCGGACTGTGGTGCGACAAGAAGCGCTGCCTTCATGGTGTACTTCAGAGGCGGGTACATGCCTTCCACCCGAATAGATAGTGGAGATTGCAGCAATGAGCGCTCATAAAATACCATTGAGCGTTCCAAACTGGGGAATGAGAAGTGGTAAAAGAATAAAAAGTTACCTATGGAATTCAATTTGGGAGATGCTGGCGTTACTTGTTAGACATCCCCGTGCTTATTGTATTTGCGTGACTGTTGATCAGGGGGAAACTGAGATGTCCGGTTGGCTTACCGGTAGACACGCGTGGTGCCGCGTCACCAGAAAATGTTTGAAAATATTTTAAGGAAAAGTAGTGGATGTCATGTTGACGCCTCAGTAGTAGCATTAATACCATGTAGAAAAAGTGGCGTCTTGCGATGAGGTTGGGTATCGTCAGAGCCGAAGAAGGGATTTTGGAAAAAATAGACGAGCGGAGATGCACAAGGAAATGGAGAGTTATTACTCCTCTCCGAACTTGCTTCCTGTGTACTGCCTGAAGCAGGGACTGCCATTCATGCATTGGCCCACACGCCCATACACACGTCCACCATTACGTGCAACTCCGGATGCAAAATGCCCCTAGTTTTTGCGAGACCATGGGCTGCCAAAGAAAGACATTCAGTTTGGAACGGAATACCGTCCCGTTTCTTTACTCAGTATTTGCCCTTGATTTTTCAACTGAGGCTTGGCTAAAAATATCCGAATCTGTTTCTGGAAATTTCTAGACTTTTCACCACTGAAATATCTCTTAATGTTTATCCATAGTGTTTTCATATGATTCACAATATTACTCAGCATATGAATGAATGAATTAATGAATTAATGAATGAATCATTGCATTTATATAGCACTCAAACTGCTGAACACTCAAAGTGTTTACAGTGATGAGTAGGAACTCTCATCGCCCTCCACCAGTTGGATGCCCCCAGAATTTAACTAGCTGTGGGAATTATCTGATTCACTGTGTGTATTGGTGACGCTGCATTCTGAGCAGTGATTTGATGTTTTGAGCTCTGCGTGCACGTTTCCTTTGAGTGGTTTCTCCGAGGTGGTCAGTAATGCCCCCCCCCCCCAAAACACCCGACCACTGGCAAAACCAGGGTTTCATATCCTCCATCCGCAGCTGGGCAAGGTATCATGCTATTTCCATTCATCAGCAGAACAATGACGGCATCCTCCCTGTTCACATGCACAACGCCCCCCCCCCCTCCCCAACACCCCCCCACAAAAAAAGATAAAAAAACAAAAGCCGATCATATAGTGCTGTGCCTCATTCGAAATACACATGAAAAGCAGGCAGAAAACAGGTCAAAGGTCATGCCATCTGCCCCAGTCAGAGCTCAGGCCGTTCGAGCACTAACCCTGGGTTTGGCGTACAGTCTGTTGTTCTTCAGACCAGTCAGAGGTGAGGGGCGTTGAAACAAGAGCCCATGCAGGGGGGTGGGGGTGGGGGGCGGGGGTTGTATGACATCACCATCTTTGACCTTTACAACTTTAAATTAAGCAATTAAGGTCAGGGGATCAAAAAACACTCCAAATATTTAAGTTTTCAAGAAATGAATCGACATCGAAACGGCTGTGACATTCCACTACGAACTGTGGTGAACTCTGTTTCTGTTTCTGAGCAGATTTTGCTGTTGGACACTGGGTATGACGAAAACAACGGCTTAGATTGGTCTCCCCCGTCTCGTGTCAATGTGAGTCAGTGTGGGTCGGTCACAGGACCAGATGAAAGGAGGAAGGGAAAACATTTTTGCAGTGGGCCGCAAAAAAGGAAGTGACTCTTTCATTCATTCCATCTCCGTCAGTGCTTCAAATCTTCTGAAGCATCTGAAGAGTAAAATTAAGTCTAAATATAAGTATTTCAAATACACATCTATACATCAGGTCTGGTATAAATGTGACTAGGCCTGACTAGGTTCTGCTCCCTCCCAACTTAAACCCCCCCCTCCCCCCCCAACACCCCCTTTACACGTTGTTCAATCGAGCTTGTGCCTCTGAATCATTCAAGAACTAAAATTCCACAGCGCATGCAAAATCGGGATGGTGGTGACACTCGAGTGGCGCAAGGACTTCCACTGCTGCCCACATCTTCAGCCCGTCTGACATCACCGATGATGTAATCGGCTGTGCCAAGTCTTTTTGATTGCTCACTTAAAAAAAAAAAAAAAAAATTATATTTTGCAACAATTTCTTCACAGTCTTCAGTGAAAGTGGCTTTATTGCACCATGAAGTGCAATGAAGCAGAAAGTGACGGAATGACCATTTGCCCTCTAAACTTAAGACCCTTGAGACAATCTCACTCGAAGATTCACAAATGCTACATCTGGAATGCTATCCAAGTCACTGCTGTTTTGACTCTGAAGAAGACGCAGTAGCGTCGAAACGTTGCTCGTGTTTGTATAATATATCAGAGTGTGTTCATAATTTGTACAAAACTGTTGCAATAGTAAAACCTTGCCTCGAATGCAACTATAATTGTAGGCCTTAACTGTACTTTTATTTTTACATCGCCACTGGTTTTCACACATCAAAATGATAATAGATTGTCCTATGCCTTTTTTGTACCTGAACATGGAGGAAATTATGCTTTTGTTTTGCAAGTGAATAGCCTGCAATTTCAGTGCCACCGCTGACTGCATGACTGCTTATTATTTTCAGATTCTCATGAACTCTGTACAAAAAATATTAATAAAACCCCCCCCCCCCTCCTTCAGTCTGTTTTTCAAAACTTTTCTGCCTTTAAAATTTAAAATTTTCCTCAGGGAACTGGGCCAAGTGGGAACTCCCTCATTTTGAGAGAGAACATTGCCCATCAGTTCATTCAGAAGAGAGGAACATTTATGAGACACAATGGCAGTTGGGAAATTTTAAAGGCAAAAAAGGTTTTGAAAATGAATTGAAGGAGGCGGGTCTAGATGGACTGAACAGCTTGTTTTCTTTTGTCTTGTGATTTCTCCAGCAGCTGAATTAAAATGGAGCACACTTCTTGCAGGGAGGATCGTATCCACCACGCCCTAAACCGCTGCCTCCACGATCTCAGCTCCGCCCCCTCCGCAGTGCATTCTGGGAACGGTAGGTTTGGCTAGCCCGATCTTTAGCGCCAGAAGTTGATCATCTGGTTACTATAAAGAATTGTGCCATTGTCCAAAATCACCGACGTCATAAGAATTTCCACTTCATGCGCACGTCACCATTTAAACCACAGATGACATTTTCATTGGCCATAGATGGGCGATGGAAATGAATGGATCTCATTATATAGACATTGTTTTCAAGGCTTTGTCACTAATTTTGAAGACAAATATTGAAATGCAGAAGTGCTTGTGAATGAAACTTCTCCCTGATAACAGTTCTGTGGAAACAAGAAGTATCGTTCAAGGTTTACAATGGCATCTTAATTTAAAAGAGGAACTGGACAGGCCCTGGTTGACAGTGATGGTCCGTAGTGGTGAACTGTTGTTACTGCATGAGCTACTTTCTCACTCACTCTGAGTCAGAATTTGGTAGGATGCTGTGGTTTCTACACTTTCTGGGCACAGCCAAAAAAAAATAATGATAGTAATCTCACAATTACAGCCATTTGCTTTTCAGAAGCTCCTTCAAAAGGTCCTTCAAAAACAGCTGTGATGTAGTACAAATAATATCAGGGCAGTTATTTTTGAAGGGCCCGTAAATAAGGGCCACTGTGCGTATATCTGTTTCCCCAGCGGAAGTGTACAGGGCTGTGTGATCGACGCGGATTATACATCTGCTATAAACACACCTGACACTACCCCTCTGTGGGGGGGGGGGGGGGGGAGCCAGGTCAAGCCTTCGCGTGTTTTACTCGTGAGTGCCCGAACGCATTCTTTAACCGCCGCGGCGTGGACGCGACAGGAAGTGAAGACGCTGACACACGCAGCCTGACAGGAAGTGGCACACGGCGTATGTAGAGTGCACAGGGGTCGTGGGGGGCCTGGAGACAAGCTGGGAGGAAGATGGGGGTGGGGCTCAGCCAGTGTCAGACCCCCCCCCCCCCCCCAAATGCATTATATTGCATTACATTACAATGCATGCACACAGACTGCATTGTAGTGATCCGGTCATGGTGCAAGAACAGCTGCTGGGTTGCCCTTGAGCCTGGTTCCTTCTGAGGTTAATGTTGTTCTTTTCTTTGTTTCTGTGGTGTGTGTGTGTGTGTGCGCACTTTTGCATGTTTGTGTGTGCACGCACGTGTGTGTGTGCATGTGTGCATGTGTCTGTGTCTGTGTGTGCGCATGTGTGCGCGCACTTGTGCGTGTGTGTGTGTGTGTGTGTGTGTATTTAGCTGGCCTCTCCATGAATCATTGGACCCTGGAAGAGCTGGTGAAGAGAGACCCAGAGAACTTCCTCATTCTCCTGAAACAGATCCTAAGGAGAGCCAAAGAGGTAAAAACAAATCTCCACTGTTCTCAGATGTCTCTCCACATTTCACAACCACCCCCTTCCCTATTTATCTCTCCACTGGACGGTCCAGGGATCATTTATTGGTGACATAAGCTTGGACCAGTGATTCTTTGTTTCTTTGTTGTCTCTCATCGGACCTTTTCAACTGTTTGCCATCAATAAATTTAACATGAATTCTCTAGGTTTTCAGAACAATTTAACATGAATTCTCTAGGTTCCCCCCCCCCCCCTCCATTCTGCCCTCACAGTGCACGGCCTGAAATGTGGCTGTGTGCCCCTCTGCTCACAGGTCCAGGACCAGTGCCAGTATGAGCTGGTGGCTCCACTCGCCCTCATCTTCTCCTCCGCCCTCCTGCGGGTAAGAACCCGCCTTCGTGCTTCGCAACATCGCACAGGCGACAGGCCGACGAACATAAATTTTGAAAATGAATATAAATAGTGTATATAACAATAGTAGATTGAGTTCATGGTGTGCTTTGTACCATCTTATAGCAGCACAGTGCAGTGGAGATGCTCATCTCAAGTACACACATTAAGTAGCACCTATGTGGGTGAGCCACAGCAGCCATTTTGCACCAGAAATCACACTGAACGCAACACACGACGAGTACGGATGACTCTCAGCAGTGCCTGTTGTGCTTGGGTCTCACACAAGCATGATGCCTTCCGAGCAATGCTTGTTATTAACTCTCACAAAAAATATCTCACAAAAATCTTCATCGCATAGAAATCTTCCTGATGCACCTCCTCTCGGAATTTCCCAGGCCGCCAGCAGCTCCTGTGCATTTATCCTCTGCGGCTTTCCTCACAGATTGAAAAGAATATTCGCCAACATATTAATATTCGCCAACGGGTGAGGTCAAGTCCCACGAGTTGGCCGTGTGTTTTTACGAACGGCGTTTTGCATTTCAGACCCCTTTCCTCCCTCCACACTGCCCCCTGCTGGCGCGCGCCTGCGAGGTGTTCGGCGGCTTCCTGTCCTGGCCGGAGCCGTACGGCGGGGTGTGTCGCGACCTGCTCACCGTCCTTCGCCTGGAGCTGAGGGCCCCAGGTAGCTCCGCCCCCTCCCACAGACCATGTGACCTTTTAGGACCGCCCCTCAGCCTGCTCCCTGCTCTTCCCAGGGTTCATAGCACTGGTGTAGGACAGGCTGGGGGTTTATCGGGCGCTAACTGAGCGCTAAGCTGCTGTGAATGGCTGTTTTTTTTTTTTTAGCATTTATT